>NC_083226.1:178434087-178464751 GCF_032191835.1 Heteronotia binoei
TTATATCCCGCCCTCCACTCCAAAGAGTCTCAGAGCGGCTCACAATCTCCTTTCCCTTCCTCCCCCACAACAGACACCCTGTGAGGTAGATGAAGATATTGGATTTATATCCCGCCCTCCACTCCGTAGAGTCTCAGAGCGGCTCACAATCTCCTTTCCCTTCCTCCCCCACAACAGACCCCCTGTGAGGTAGATGAAGATATTGGATTTATATCCCGCCCTCCACTCCGAAGAGTCTCAGAGCGGCTCACAATCTCCTTTACCTTCCTCCCCCACAACAGACACCCTGTGAGGTAGATGAAGATATTGGATTTATATCCCGCCCTCCACTCCGAAGAGTCTCAGAGCGGCTCACAATCTCCTTTCCCTTCCTCCCCCACAACAGACACCCTGTGAGGTAGATGAAGATATTGGATTTATATCCCGCCCTCCACTCCGAAGAGTCTCAGAGCGGCTCACAATCTCCTTTCCCTTCCTCCCCCACAACAGACACCCTGTGAGGTAGATGAAGATATTGGATTTATATCTCGCCCTCCACTCCGAAGAGTCTCAGAGCGGCTCACAATCTCCTTTCCCTTCCTCCCCCACAACAGACACCCTGTGAGGTAGATGAAGATATTGGATTCATACCCCACCCTCCACTCCAAAGAGTCTCAGAGCGGTTCACAATCTCCTTTTAAATGCCTTCCCTCCTTAGAAATCAGGATGGGGGACTTTCTTTGGGGGCTCACAGAACTGGACCCCACAGTCCAATCTTTTTGAAATGTAGAGGGTCTTTTGAGGAGAGGTATCAGATGCTATGCTGCAAAGATCTACCCTGAGCCTATATGGGAAAGGGTGGAATAGAAATCGACCAAATAAATAAATGTAAAGTTGGTGCCACTACCTCAGATAGGGTTGCCAATCCGCAGGTGGGGGCAGGAGATCCTTCGGTTTGGAGGCCCTTTCCCAGCTTCAGGGTCATCAGAAAGCGGGGGGAGGGGACGGAAATGTCTGCTGGAAACTTGTTATTCCCTATGGAGATTTATTCCCATAGAAAATAATGGGAGAATTGATCTGCAGGTATCTGGGGCTCTGGGGGGGGCTTTTTTTGAGGTAGAGGCACCAAATTTTCAGTACAGTATCTAGTGCCCCTCCCCAAAATATCCCCCAAGTTTCAAAACGATTGGACCAGGGGGTCCAATTCTATGAGCCCCAAAAGATGGTGCCCCTATCCTTCATTATTTCCTATGGAAGGAAAGCATTGAAAAGGTGTGGCGTCCCTTTAAATGTGATGGCCAGAACTCCCTTTGGAGTTCAATTATGCTTGTCACAGCCTTGATCTTGGCCCCACCCCTAATGTCTCCTGGCTCCATCCCCAAAGTCTCCTGACTCCACCCCCAGAGTCCCCAGATATTTCTTAAATTGGACTTGGCAACCCTAACCTCAGAAAACAGCCCCCTCAGCCCCCGTGCAACTGTCCCCGCTGTGCCACCACGTCACGGCAGCCATTTTGGTTTTTTTTTGCTGTGTTTACCATGTGACATAGGGTTGCCGATCCCCAGGTGGGGGCAGGAAATTCCCCCGCTGATCAATTTCCCATTATTCCCTATGGGAATCGGTCTCCATAAGGATTAATGAGTGCCCATTTCCCTCCCCTGCTTTCTGATGTCCCTGAAGCGGGGGGAGGGCCTCCAAACCGGGGGATCCCCTGCCCCCACCTGAGGATTGGCAACCCTCTGTCAGATGGTAAGCACACACCAAAAAACCCAAAATGGCTGCCGTGACGTGGTGGCACCGCAGGGAAGGTTGTACGGCGAAGATCCTTATTCTGTGGTTGCAGCTTCAACTGAAGAAATCTGTACTGTCAATCAGATCCCCAATGACCAGTTAGTGACCTTCTCATTTTGGGAGAATAGCTTCCCCGGCCATGGCTACATTCTAAAAAAATATGTGATGGGCACCAAGAAAGGTGGCAGTGTTCCCCACAGTGGCCGCAGGCACCATTTTGGTTTCCCCTGTATTACAAGATCGTATGAAGTGCTGTCAAGATAAATGGTCCAGTGTTTTGATGTTCTGCTGGTGATGACACCCGTGGCCACTGTTTTCACCTGTCTTTGCCCATTCTCTCTCCTGCATCCAGGAGAACTGGGTTGGATTCCTCACTCCTCCACTTGTAGCTGCTGGAATGACCTTGGGTCAGCCATAGCTCTCGTAGGAGTTGTCCTTGAAAGGGCAGCTTCTGGGGGAGCTCTTTCAGCCCCACCCACCTCACAGGCTGTTTGTTGTGGGGGAGGAAGGTAAAGGAGATTGTGAGCCGCTCTGAGATTCGGAGTGGGTGACGGGATATAAATCCAATTTCTTCTCCTTCTCTTCCTCCTCTTCCTCCTCCTTCTCCTCCTTCTTCTCCTCTTCCTCCTTCGGAGGTTTGGTGTAGTGGTTAAGTGCGTGGACTCTTATCTGGGAGAACCGGGTTTGATTCCCCACTCCTCCACTTGTACCTGCCAGCATGGCCTTGGGTCAGCCAGAGCTCTGGCAGAGGTTGTCCTTGAAAGGGCAGCTGCTGTGAGAGCCCTCTCCAGCCCCACCCACCTCACAGGGTGACTGTTGTGGGGGAGGAAGGTAAAGGAGATTGTGGGCCGCTCTGAGACTCTTCGGAGTGGAGGGCGGGATATAAATCCAATATCTTCATCTACCTCACAGGGTGACTGTTGTGGGGGGGGGGAAGGAAAAGGAGATTGTGAGCCGCTCTGAGACTCTTCGGAGTGGAGGGCGGGATATAAATCCAATATCTTCTTCTTCTCCTCCTCCTCCTTCTTCTTCCTCGTCGTCTGTCTGGCTGTGCATCTCAAAAACTTCCCTCTTGTTTTTGGGCAGGGGGAGAGACAGAGAAGAGGATAAACTTTACTGGAGATCCAATCTCTCTCTTTCCCTCCCCTTTCCCTTTGCATTATGAGCAGACATGCCTTTCCCCCTCTTTTTTTTTTCTTGTGAGAACATAAGGCAGGGACAGCCGCAAATTATGATAAAAAATAATTAAAATAATTGTGCGTCGCTGCCCTTGGCTCAAGGAGGACAAACTGTTACTGGGAAATAAATTGGATAAGTGGAATGAATCTTGCAAATTCGTTTAATGTTAGTGGAGGGGGTGGGATGAGCTGGAAATCAAGGACACGTTGCAGCAACCTCGGGCTATTGATCTTGGGTTGTAGATTTCTAACCCTCTCTTATTCCTAAGGCCAAGCATGAGTAATTCTTTCCCTCTTTCATTCTCAACACAGTTTGTAGCTGTTATTTGAGATTAGAGCACACTGCCCTGGACCTGTCTTGTACAAGGATAAGCGAACGCTCCCCATTTCGTTCTGCTTTCGTATTGCTTTATATTAGAGATTCTATGCCTGCTGTTCTAGTTTTCTGCTTGCTGCTGGTGGCATTGGGTTTTTTTGGATTATATAGCGTTGAATGGCTCTGACTGGTTGGCCCAGGCGAGCCCAGTCTCAGAAGCTAAGTGGGGTTGGGAGACCACCAGGGAGAACTCTGCAGAGGAAGGCAATAGGAATCCACCTCACTTGCCTTGAAGGCCCCTTAATTGGGTCACCATAAGACTCTGCAGAAGAAGACAATGGCCAACCACCTCTGCTTCTCACTTGCCTTGACAATCCCTTGCTGGGGTCACCATAAGTCTTGGATGGGAGACCACCAAGGAAGACTCTGCAGAGGAAGGCCATGGCCAACCACCTCTGCTTCTCACTTGCCTTGAAAGCCCCTTGCTGGGGTCACCATAAGTCTTGGATGGGAGACCACCAGGGAAGACTCTGCAGAGGAAGGCCATGGCCAACCACCTCTGCTTCTCACTTGCCTTGAAAGCCCCTTGCTGAGGTTACCATAAGTCTTGGATGGGAGACCACCAGAGAAGACTCTGCAGAGGAAAGCCATGGCCAACCACCTCTGCTTCTCACTTACCTTGAAAGCCCCTTGCTGAGGTTACCATAAGTCTTGGATGGGAGACCGCCAAGGAAGACTCTGCAGAGGAAGGCCATGGCCAACCACCTCTGCTTCTCACTTTCCTTGAAAGCCCCTTGCTGGGGTCACCATAAGTCTTGGAAGGGATACCACCAAGGAAGATTCTGCAGAGGAAGGCCATGGCCAACCACCTCTGCTTCTCACTTGCCGTGAAAGCCCCTTGGAAGGGAGACCACCAAGGAAGATTCTGCAGAGGAAGGCCATGGCCAACCACCTCTGCTTCTCACTTGCCGTGAAAGCCCCTTGGAAGGGAGACCACCAAGGAAGATTCTGCAGAGGAAGGCCATGGCCAACCACCTCTGCTTCTCACTTTCCTTGAAAGCCCCTTGCTGGGGTCACCATAAGTCTTGGAAGGGAGACCACCAAGGAAGATTCTGCAGAGGAAGGCCATGGCCAACCACCTCTGCTTCTCACTTGCCATGAAAGCCCCTTGGATGGGAGACCACCAAGGAAGGCTCTGAAGAGGAAGGCCATGGCCAACCACCTCTGCTTCTCACTTGCCATGAAAGCCCCTTGGATGGGAGACCACCAAGGAAGGCTCTGAAGAGGAAGGCCATGGCCAACCACCTCTGCTTCTCACATTCCTTGAGAGCCCATTGCTGGGGTCACCATAAGTCTTAGAAGGGAGACCACCAGGGAAGACTCTGCAGAGGAAGGCAATGACCAACCATTGTTGCTTCTCACTTGCCTTGAAAGCCCCTTGCTGGGGTAGCCATAAGACTTGCATTTAAAGATGTGCAGTCCCTTTAAATGTGATGACCAGAACTCCCTTCAGAGTTCAGTAATGCTTATATGAACATATGAAACTGCCTTATACTGAATCAGACCCTGGGTCCATCAAAGTCAGTATTGTCTACTCAGACTGGCAGCGGCTCTCCAGGGTCTCAAGATGAGGTTTTTCACACCTACTTGCCTGGACCCTTTTAAGTTGGAGATGCCGGGGATTGAACCTGGGACCTTCTGCTTACCAAGCAGATACTCTACCACTGAGCCACCGTCCCTCCCAAACCTTCTCACAACCTTGCTCCTGGCTCCACCCCAATGTCTCCTGGCTCCACCCCTGAAGTCCCCAGATAGTCCTTGAATTGGACTCGGCAACCCAAACACCAACAGAGGAAGCAGGTAGCCTCATTAGTCCAAAGCAAAATTCAAAGCCCAAAGTCTGGGATGAGGATGGACAAAAGTGGCCATTTCTTTACATAGCAAGTGATTAAAATGTAGAATTTGCTGTCAAAGGATGTAGGGATGGTCAAAGGCACAGACAGACTGAAAAGCGGATTAGATTCACGGGGGATAGGTCGACCAGCGCCTGCTAGCTATTGGGGAGTTAAGGGAACCTCCACATTCAGAGGCAGTCACCTTCTGAATCTCAGTGCCAGGAAGCAACATCAGGAGAAGGCCTCAGCCTCTGTGCCCTGATGTTGGGTTTCCAGACGGCCAATAGGTGAAAAAGGATCCTGGACTAGATGGACCACTGGTCTGATCCAGCAGGGCTCTTCTGATGTCCTTATGAAGGCCTCGGCCTCTATGCCCTGTTGTTCTCCCTCCTGAGGAACTGATTGGCCACTGAGAGAGACAGGATGCTGGACTAGATGGACCACTGGTCTGATCCAGCAGGGCTCTTCTGATGTCCTTATGAAGGCCTCGGCCTCTATGCCCTGTTGTTCTCTCTCCTGGGGAAATGATTGACCACTGAGAGAGACAGGATGCTGGACTAGATGGACCACTGGTCTGATCCAGCAGGGCTTTTCTGATGTCCTTATGAAGGCCTCAGCCTCTCTGCCCTGTTGCTGGCCCTCCAGAGGAACTGGTTGGCCACTGTGTGAGACAGGATGCTGGGCTAGATGGACCACTGGTCTGATCCAGCAGGGCTCTTCTGATGTTCTTATGAAGTCCATGGCCTCTCTGCCCTGTTGTTGGCCCTCCAGAGGAACTGGTTGGCCACTGTGTGAGACAGGATGCTGGGCTAGATGGACCACTGGTCTGATCCAGCAGGGCTCTTCTGATGTTCTTATGAAGTCCATGGCCTCTCTGCCCTGATGTTGGCCCTCCAGAGGAACTGGTTGGCCACTGTGTGAGACAGGATGCTGGGCTAGATGGACCACTGGTCCGATCCAGCAAGGCTCCTAACTTCAGATAGCACAGATAAACTTTATTCAGAGAGCTTCCTCTTGGAGAATAAAGAGGACGTTAAACATTACACTTCGTATCGCCGTTCTGCGGTATTCACACTGCGAAGTCACACCAGCCAGCCTTTCGAGTTGTCCAAACTTTCTGTATCATATGTTATAAAATGTGCATCTTGGGTTCCTTTTGATCCCCGGGTCATGAAATATGTAGCATCGACAGCTCACCTGAGGCGACTTCGCAACAAACCCGACGCCCGCTGGCTCCGACCAAATTCTTAGCATCTGGATTCCTTTCAAGCAGCTGGCTTTCTCTTGACCTGAAGGCCAACCGTCAGCCGTCTCAGCCTTGGATTATCTTTATCTCACAAGGTCCTTCGCGGCGGAAGCTTCGTTGCATTACAAAAAGTGCTTGTGACGTTGGACAACAGAGAGGCGCAAGTTTTTGTGATAGCCTCCTCTGACATGGCAAAGTGCTCTGAAGGGCACAGACGGAGGAGCGGGCGTGAAATTTGCCACAGGGGTGCCAGCAGTTATGGCAGATGCGCCATCCAAACCAGAGGTCTGTGATTTCCACATCGGGTGGCGTCGCTTTTTGGAATTCCAGGGATGAATTCACAGCGGCTGCCCTTTCAAGGACAGAGTCTCAGAGGGGCCTACAATCTCCGATCCCTTCCTTCCCCATCACAGACACCCTGAGAGGCGGGTGAGGCTGAGAGAGCTCTCCCAGAAGCTGCCCTTTCTAGGACAGAGTCTCAGAGCTGCCTACAATCTCCTTTTAGGGGAGGGACGGTGGCTCAGTGGTAGAGCATCTGCTTGGGAAGCAGAAGGTCCCAGGTTCAATCCCCGGCATCTCCAAAAAAGGGTCCAGGCAAATAGGTGTGAAAAACCTCAGCTTGAGACCCTGGAGAGCCGCTGCCAGTCTGAGAAGACAATACTGACTTTGATGGACCAAGGGTCTGATTCAGTATAAGGCAGCTTCATATGTTCATATGTACATATGAGAAATTAAGGTGGCATTTTTCAAAATTTAATTTATATTCATTCGTTTTTGGTTTTGTTCATGCGCGTTTTTTTATTTATATGTTTCTGCTATTTATATATCTATGGCCATGGAATCCTAGAGTTGGAAGGGACCTCCAGGGTCATCTAATCTGACCTCCTGCACAATGCAGGAAACTCACAAATACCTCCCCCTAAATTCACTGGATCCTCATGGCTGTCAGGTGGCCATCTAGCCTCTGTTTCAAAACCTCCAAGGAAGGAGAGCCCACCACCTCCCAAGGAGGAAGCCTGTTCCACTGAGGAACCTCTCTAACTCATAGAATCCTAGAGTTGGAAGGGACCTCCAGGGTCATCTAGTTCCAACGCCCTGCCCAATGCAGGAAATTTCCAAATACCTCCCCCTAAAGTCACAGCATCCACATTGCTGTCAGGTGGCCATCTAGCCTCTGTTTCAAAACCTCCAAGGAAGGAGAGCCCACCACCTCCCGAGGAAGAAGCCTGTTCCACTGAGGAACCACTCTTAACGGTCAGGAAGTTCTTCCTAACGTTGAGCCAGAAACTATTGATTTAACTTCAACCCACTGGTTCTGGTCCTACCTTCTGGGGCCACAGAAAACAATTCCACACCATCCTCTCGAATGACAGACCTTCAAGGACTTGAAGATGGTGATCAGATCACCTCTCAGCCGCCTCCTCTCCAGGCTAAACATGCCCAGCTTCACCCCCTCCCTCAATGCTGCCCTCTCCAGGATCCACCCCCTAACTCCCCAGATATTTCCCAACCCAGAGCTGGCCACCGGAAGAAGATTCAGCCAGCCGATCCTTTTTTCGGGCTCTGACCTTATAGATACACCCCCTTTGCTGGCCTTCGCAGCTAATCCACTCCGACTCCTCCAGTTCCATTTCGTAATGTGAGGTTACTAACAGCCTCCAGGTGACCTCGGCTTCGGGGATGCGCATTTATGGCAGAGAACACATACATCAATAACAGCAGCAATATCCAAGCCCCCTCCTTCCCCCCCTCTCATGCCTGATAACAGAGATGCTTCTGCCATCACTTTGGCTACTACAAGCGCTGGAGATGTTCAGGGCCTCTCATTATCAGATTAAAGGCATGTCAATTCCCGCTGGAGAGAGAGGGCAAAGGCCTTTGGCTTCTCTTAGCAATAGCCCGGTACCTTCATACCTGGCTGTGAAAAAAAACAGGGCTCATTCGCTCTTTCTCTCTCTCTCTCTCTTTTTTCTTTTCCGCCCAATAAAAGCAAAAAGCCACAAACAGCGTTCCCCCTCAGCTGAGTCGGCGTGAGCTAGCTCACGGATTTTTAGCCTCCGGCTCACACATTTTTTGTCATGGCTCAGGAAGGATGACCCCAGAGCACAAGAACGCTAGCACCAAATTGTTTTATATGTTTTAATTGCTCATTGTTTAGTTTTTTTCTAAAGAGCCCCAAGCGTTTCAACCTTTCTTCATAGGGAAAGTGTTCCAACCCTTGAATCATTCTAGTTGCCCTTTTCTGCACTTTCTCCAATGCTATCATATCCTTTTTTGAGGTGCGGTGACCAGAATTGCGCACAGTATTCCAAATGAGACCGCACCATCGATTTATACAGGGGCATTATGATACTGGCTGATTTATACCAATTATATCAATTGATTTATATCAATTTCCAGACAACAGAGATCGGTTCTCCTTGAAGAAACGGCTACTTTGGGGTGGATTCTATGGCCGTGTCCCTTGCCGAGGTCCCCCCGCTCTCCATAGGTTCTACCCCCGCCCCCTGCAAATCTCCAGGAATTTCCCAACCCAGAACTGGCAACCGTCCTGGGTTCTCACACACTGTCACGTTGCCCGTCCTTGTTATTAAAACTATTTATCGGAGGGGGACTTCCTATTTTCTTTTTGGATCAACCGGAGATAATACAACATGCTTGTTTTAATTTGCGAGGTTAACTGATCTAATTATCTGTGTGTGTTTATTTAAATTTTTTGCGCTCTCCGCTAGGGCCGAGAAGAGGAAGTCTCTTAAAACGAGACGATAGAGCTCAGCGGGCCTCCTTGTAGGGGGGGGGGGAGATTTTTCTAATAACGCGCAAATTTATTAACAGACCAAAGATAAATAGAGGGGTTATTTACATTCCACAAATTTCAGGAGGAACCTTTTGGTGTGCCCGCGCGCAATGCAAAGCTATCGACGGTGGTCAAATAGCTGTTCTTCCGACTCCCCTAGGAGTTGAATTGTCGCGCTTTACCGGATTTGCATTCTGTACTTCTAACTGCAAAAGATTCTGGGACTGTAGGGTTGCCAGGTCCAATTGAAGAAATATCTGGGGACTTTGGGGGTGGAGCAAGGAGACTGTAGGGGGTGGAGCCAGGAGACTGTGGGGGGTGGAGCCAGGAGACTGTGGGGGGGTGGAGCCAGGAAACTGTGGTGGGGTGGAGCCAGGAGACATTGGGGGTGGAGCCAGGAACAGGGGTCATTTTGTAGAAAAATAGGTGGTGGAGCGCATTAGCATAACTCATTAGCATATGCTGCCCCACCGCCAGCCAAAAGCAACCCGACGCAAGAAAGGAGAGCCCTGGGCAAGCGAGGCCTGCTTGGACTGGCTAGAGATTCAGCCAGCCCAAGCAGGCCTCGCTCGCCTGGGGCTCTCCTGGGCCACTCCCCCCCCACCCAGTCAAAAGGCCAGTAAGTCACCTGCTGCCCAAAATCACATAAGAAGTGGAGAAAGGGTGGTGTGGGCTCCTCCGGGGTTAATGAGGGCTGCTGGGGGTGTGGCAAAGCTCCTGGGGGCTGGCTGGCTGCCCGCTCTCCTAATCCAGGGATTGTTATGCAGCTGCACCTCCTATTCAATAGGTGGAAAGGAAGAGGGGGAACCCTCAGAATAGTTCATGAGCTCCACTCCTGCAAGCTCCTGCTGAATCCGAGGCCTGGCCAGGAACAAGGTTGTGACAAGCACAACTGAACTCGAAAGGGAGTTCTGGCCATCACATTTAAAGGGACCATACACCTTTTGAATGCCTTCCCTCCGTTGGAAATAATGAAGGATAGGGGCACCTTCTTTGGGGTCTCATCGAATTGGACTCCCTGATGAACCTCCTGACGGCACCTGGGTTTTGGCCACTGATCCAGCATGGCTTCTCTTGTGTTCTTACTGGTCGGCTCTATACAGGTTTTTATATTTTCTTCACACATTCTTCCTGGATTCAGAACTGCTGGTCATCGCCCTATTGGCCCCGCCCGTTTAGAATGCCGTGACATCACAGCAGCCCAGCCGATGCAGGTGAAGACACTGCCCTCTTTTGGGGGAAACACGTTACACGTAGAATGGAAGGACAAAGTCGGGGTCCAGCAGCCCCTCGAAGACCAACAAAGTTTTATTAAAATGTAAGCCTTCGTACGCATGCACACTTCATCAGACAATGGGATAGGGTACGTTGAGCGGAGCCACGTATGGCTGACGGGCAGTGATTGCGAATGCAATTCTTTGCCATTGGATTCTAACTTGGCACCATTTTGCATTCTCAACCTCTGCCCATCAGCTATATGTAGCTCTGCTCTCTGTACCTCATTCCTTGGAAGAAGAAGAAGAAGAAGAAGAGGAAGAGGAAGAGGAAGAAGAAGAAGAAGAGGAAGAAGAAGAAGAAGAAGAAGAAGAGGAAGAAGAAGAGGAAGAGGAGGAAGAAAAAGAAGAAGAGGAAGAGGAAGAAGAAGAAGTTATATCCTGCCCTATACTCTGAGTCTCATAGAGCAGTCACAGTTTCCTTTCCCTTCCTCCCCCACAACAGACACCCTGTGAGGTGGGTGGGGCTGGAGAGGGCTCTCACAGCAGCTGCCCTTTCAAGGACACCCTCTGCCAGAGCTACGGCTGACCCAAGGCCATTCCAGCAGGTGCAAGTGGAGGAGCGGGGAATCAAACCCGTTTCTCCCAGATAAGAGTCCACACACTTCACCACTGCACCAAACTGGCTCCCCCAGTGCGAAAGAAGTCTGCATGCATACGAAAGCTTCCATTTTGAATAAAACTTGGTTGGTCTTAAAGGTGCCACTTGACTCCTGCTTTGTTCTACTGATTCAGACCCACACGGCTGCCCACCTGGACCTATCTACATAAAATCGAAGCCATTGGCCAACGGAACGGGGGAGCGTTTGCTTTTCTGCTTCTTGATCCGCGTAAGTCAAAGGGAGAGGTATCCTCGGAGAAGGAAAGAAAACACACTTACTTTTTTGTGCGAGACTGCTGTCACTGATAGCATCGCATGACAGAGTGGACAGAGAGGCCACCGAACCCGGCATCATTTGGAAGCGCAGAAAGAGCGAGGGAATCTTGAGGTGTCGTCGTCCTAATGGCTCGGAGGAAATGAGGAGGATAAACGCCCAAGTTCTAATACCTCGGCTTGTCAACATCCTATTTCTTGAGGGGGCTTAACGGCCTTCCTTACAGTCATGGCAGGAATTATTCTGTAAGACGGTAGTGCTCTTTAACCGTTCCCTGTGTCGTGACAGGAAAGCTGGGTCTGCCGTGTCTCAAGTTGAATTCTGGTGAGAGGTGAAGAACCGCTGATACTTTGATTCTTCGCAGAATCCTAGAGTTGGAAGGGACCTCCAGGGTCATCTAGTCCAACCCCCTGCACAATGCAGGAAACTCACAAACACCTCCCCCTAAATTCACAGGATCTTTCCCTGTTTCTCTATTTCTTTCCCTGTTTTTTTCTTTTCATCTTTCCCTGTTGCTCTAGCAGTCTTGGTGTGTGTGTGTGTGTGTGTGTGTCTACCTGTATGCCTGGAAGCCATAGTGACCTCCAGCGACCTCTACTGGGGACTAGACATTTTTCAGAGAGTTGGTTTAATAGCCCTTTCTCTTAGGGTTGCCGATCCCCAAGGAGAGGAAGGGGATGCGGTGGTTTGGAGGCCCTCCCCCCGCTTCAGGGTCATCAGAAAGCTGTGGAGGGGGGAGGCAAATGTCTGCTGGGCACTCCATTATTCCCTATGGAGACTGATTCCCATAGGGTTTAATGGATAATTGATTTGTGGGACTCTGGGAGGGGGGTATGTTTTCAGGTAGAGGCACCAGATTTTCAGCGTAGCATCCTATGCCTCTCCTCAAAAGACCCTCCAAGTTCCAAAAGGATTGGACCAGGGAGTCCAGTTCTGTGGGCCCCAAAAGAAGGTGCCCCTATCCTTCATTCTTTCCAATGGAGAGAATGCATTTAAAAGGTGTGCGGTCCCTTTAAATGTGATGGCCAGAACTCCCCTTTGAAGTTCAATTACGCTTGTCCCAACCTTGCTCCTGGCTCCACCCCCAAAGTTCCCCAATATTTCTTGAACTGGAATTGGCAACCCTCGTCATGTCTTATGTGAGTGGTGGAAGGGAAAAGGAGTTCATCTCTTCTACCACCATGCCGAGAGTTCCGTAAATATATGCTCCCAGTCCTAAAGAGCGTGTTTGTATGCCAGTTCAGTGTAATTTGGTTTATGCCAGTTTGGTGTGGTGGTTAAGTGTGCGGACTCTTATCTGGGAGAACCGGGTTTGATTCCCCACTCCTCCACTTCAAGCTGCTGGAATGGCCTTGGGTCAGCCATAGCTCTTGTAGGAGTTGTCCTTGAAAGGGCAGCTGCTGTGAGGGCCCTCTCAGCCCCACCCACTTCACAGGGTGTCTGTTGTGGGGGGAGAAGATATAGGAGATTGTAAGCTGCTCTGAGTCTCTGTCCTTGAAAGGGCAGCTTCTGTTAGAGCCCACTCAGCCCCACCCACTTCACAGGGTGTCTGTTGTGGGGGGAGAAGATATAGGAGATTGTAAGCTGCTCTGAGTCTCTGTCTTGAAAGGGCAGCTTCTGTGAGAGCCCACTCAGCCCCACCCACCTCACAGGGTGTCTGTTGTGGGGGGAGAAGATATAGGAGATTGTAAGCTGCTCTGAGTCTCTGTCCTTGAAAGGGCAGCTTCTGTGAGAGCCCACTCAGTCCCACCCACCTCACAGGGTGTCTGTTGCGAGGGGTGAAGATATAGGAGATTGTAAGAGAGCCCCGTGGCGCAGAGTGGTAAAGCTGCAGTACTGCAGTCTGAGCCCTCTGCTCATGACCTGAGTTCATTCCCGGCAGAAGCCGGTTCAGGTAGCCAGCTCCAGGTTGACTCAGCCTTCCATCCTTCTGAGGTCGATAAAATGAGTACCCAGCTTGCTGGGCGGAAAGCGTAGATGACTGGGGAAGGCAATGGCAAACCACCCCGTGAAAAGTATGCCGTGAAAACGTTGTGAAAGCAACGTCACCCCAGAGTCGAAAACAACCGGTGCTTGCAAACGGGACTACCTTTGCCTTTTACCTTTAAGCTGCTCTGAGTCTTTGATTCGGAGAGAAGGACGGGGGGGTGGTGGTATAAATCTGCAGTCTTCTTCTTCTTCTAAACTGCCTAGCCTGATTGTAAACTGAAGCACTTCATCAGTTGGGAAATGGAACCAAATCTTTGAACGGCCTTCGGACACCAGCATAAACTTAAGGGCCCGACTCCACGCACGATTACTCAGGCTCCAGAATTTCACCACGACCCACTCCTTGGTAACTGCATTGAGGTATGCTCCCTTGGTAATATATCCTTCATCAATTTGCTCATCTACGTCCGGAGAGGCTTCTTATCACGTTAGACCTCTCGTTCCCAGCCTAAATTTAACAACCGATTTATAACCATATATATATTTTTTTGCACCTGTTCCCATCTGAACTCATCGTTTCTGAACGCGAGTGACCGGTATGGCAGATGTAACCTCGCTTTCCAGCCTTCTGTGGTGTTAATATTCCCCCCCCCCCCCCATTCCTGATCAGATAATGTCTAGCCAAAGCCATCCGCATAACTCTTTTCTCCCTGATGTGTTTTGCAAAGTGCCTAACAAGGCACTCTTTGGAAAAGGAGGTAGCTTGTGCATTAAAGGAGATCTATTGAGGTCTGAAGGTGGATTTGTTGCCTCTTATCTTTCTGCGTGTTCCTGCTACAGTTGGGGCTAGGGGGTAGGGGATCCCCGGTTTGGAGACCCTCTCCCTGCTTCAGGGTCATCAGAAAGTGGGGGAAGGGGAGGGGAATCTCTGCTGAGGACTCTATTGTTCCCTATGGAGATTTATTTCCATAGAAAATAATGGAGAATTGATCTGTGGGTATCTGGGGCTCTGGGGGGGGGGGGAGGGCTGTTTCTTGAAGTAGAGGCCCCAAATTTTCAGCACGGCACCTGGTGCCTCTCCCCAAAATACCCACCGAGTTGCAAAAAAGATTGGATAAGGGGGTCCAGATCTTTGAGCCCCCAAAGAAGGTGCCCCTATCCGTCATTATTTGCAACGGAGGGAAGGCACTTAAAAGGTGTGCAGTCCCTTTACATGCGATGGCCAGAACTCCCTTTGGAGTTCAATCGTGCTTGTCGTTCCCTTGCTCCTGGCTCCACCCAAGAAGTACTTTTCTCTCTCCACCCAAGAGAAAGAAGTCCTTTTCTCCCTTTCTCACAATATGAGAACTCGTGGGCATTCGATGAAATTGCTGAGCAGACGGGTTAAAATGGATAAAAGGAAGTACTTCTTCACCCAAAGGGTGATTAACATGTGGAATTCACTGCCACAGGAGGTGGTGGCGGCCACAAGCTTGGCCACCTTCAAGAGGGGGTTAGATAAAAATATGGAGCAGAGGTCCATCAGTGGCTATTAGCCACAGTGTGTGTGTGTGTATATATAAATTTTTTTGCCACGGTGTGACACAGAGTGTTGGACTGGATGGGCCATTGGCCTGATCCAACATGGCTTCTCTTATGTTCTTATGTGACCCAGAGTGTTGGACTGGATGGGCCATTGGCCTGATCCAACAGGGCTTCTCTTATATGACACAGAGTGTTGGACTGGATGGGCCATTGGCCTGATCCAACATGGCTTCTCTTATGTTCTTATGTGACACAGAGTGTTGGACTGAATGGGCCATTGGCCTGATCCGACATGGCTTCTCTTATGTTCTTATGTGACCCAGAGTGTTGGACTGGATGGGCCATTGCCCTGATCCAACATGGCTTCTCTTATGTTCTTATAATGTATCCTGGTTCCACCTCCAAAGTCTCCTGGCTCCACCCCTCCAAAGTCCCCCGATATTTCTTGAATTGGACTTGGCAACCCTAGTTCCTGCGGTTTATAGCAGCAGCGCCAGGATTCTTTTTTGGTCAGAACGGGTGTGCGTTTGTTATGCAGCTTCATGCATTGTCACACGTTGGGTATGCGTCGTGTGTGTTTTTCTGCAGACCTTGCTAACAGTCTAATCAGGGATTTTTTTTTGTAGCAGGAACTCCTTTGCATATTAGGCCTCACCCCTGATGTAGCCTATGCTCCTGGAGCTTACAGTAGGCCCTGGACAGGTCATCAAATTCTGCCCCACCTGTTTCCAATTCTTTATCAACAGGGGATATTCCATAAACACTGAAAATAATATTGAAACTCTTAAAACAACATCCATAGGGACCAATGGTCTCCAATAGAATCCTTCACTTGCGGTTATAGGTCGCCTTCACTTGGGACCTATGTCTCTTTATTGTCTTGTTGATTATATAAATCAGTAGTTATTTGTCGCTGTAAGTTTTGGGTTGTGTTATTTTTACCCAACTGGAGTTTGGCAACCCTAGTTGACTGGGGAGAGATAAAGTGAGAGATTTGAGGGCTGAACCCCCAGATCCACAACTCTGGAAAGGACACCTGTGTTAGACTGTCATAAGAACATAAGAGAGGCCATGTTGGATCAGGCCAGTGGCCCATCCAGTCCAACACTCTGTGTCACTCTGTGTCACATAAGAGCCTTGTTGGATCAGGCCAATGGCCCATCCAGTCCAACACTCTGTGTCACATAAAAACATAAGAGAAGCCATGTTGGATCAGGCCAGTTGCCCATCCAGCCCAACACTCTGTGTAACATAAAAACATAAGAAGAGCCCTGTTGGATCAGCCCAATGGCCCATCCAGTCCAACACTCTGTGTCACATAAGAGAAGCCCTGTTGGATCAGGCCAATGGCCCATCCAGTCCAACACTCTGTGTCATACAGCGGCCAAAAAAACCCTGTTCCATCAGGAGGTCCATCAGTGGGGCCAGGACATTAGAAGCCCTCCCACTGTTGCCCTTCCCCAAGCACCAGGAATACAGAGCATCATTGCCCCAGACATAAGAAATAAGAGAAGTCATGTTGGATAAGGCCAATGGCCCATCCAGTCCAACACTCTGTGTCACACAGTGGCCAAAACCCAGGTGCCATCAGTGAGGCCAGGACACTAGAAATCGTCACACTGTTGCCCCTTCCAAGCACCAAGAATAGAGAGCATCACTTGTCCCAGACATAAGAACACAAGAGAAGCCATGTTGGATCAGGTCACTGTCCCATCCAGTCCAATACTTTGTGTCACACAGTGGCCAAAAAGCCAGGCACCATCAGGAGGTCCATCAGTGGGGTCAAGGCACTAGAAGCCCTCCCACTGTTGCCCCCCCCTCCAAGCACCCAGAATACAGAGCATCACTGCCCTAGACAGTGTTACTGATGAAACAAACACAAATTTGAGCAGACTTCGGAGGATGGTGGAAGACAGGAGGGCCTGAAGTGACTTTGTCCATGGGGTCGCAAAGAGTCGGACTCGACTGTGCGACTGAACGACAACGACAATAGCCACTGATGGACCTCTGCTCCATATGTTTATCCAATCCCCTCTTGAAGCTGTCTGCACAGCCATGCCCTTGCTATTCTGTTCTCAGAGAGGACCACAGCGTTCTCCCGCGTGCAGCGTGTGTCCTGGCATCTGTAGGCTTTCTCACTCCTGCTGGGAAAATGACAGATTGCAGCGCTGTGTCTTCCTTACCGATGGGAGTCGTTTGTACGGCCCACCGCATTGGAAGGGAATCAAGAGTTTTCTCCACCTTCCCCCCCCCCCCCCCCAAGAAAGGACTGGAGGCAGAGTAAGCTGAGCTGGGGGGAAAGGGAAAGAAATAAGAGCGTGAAAGTTCACTGGCTGCTTAATTGCTGGGGTCTCTTCTGTCCCCGTGTGTCAACACCGCCTTGTCCATAACTTGGAGGCGTCAGCGTGTTAATTAATGATTTACTCACACCGACCTTTGACCCCCGTGGTAAATAAAAGGGATTGAGTTGGCTTCTATATTAACTCCTGGGTTTGCTCAGCAGAAAGTGAGAGAGCTAGAACTGCTCCTGCTTTCCGTCCCACCCGTACCTGCCTCTAGGTCAGATGGAAGAAGAAGAGAAAGATATTTGAGTTCTATCCCGCCCTCCACTCCGAATCTCAGCACCTCAGAGCGGCTCACAATCACCTTTATCTTCCTCCCCCACATCAGACACCCTGTGAGGTGGATGGGGCTGAGAGGGCTCTCCCTGACACTGCCCTTTCAAGGACAGAGTCTCAGAGTGGCCTACAATCTCCTTTCTTTTCCTTCCCCGCAACAGGCACCCTGTGAGGTGGGTGGGGCTGAGAGGGCACTCACAACTGCTGCCCTTTTAAGGACAACCTGCCAGAGCTATGGCTGACCCAAGGCCATTCCAGCAGGTGCAAGTGAAGGAGTGGGGAATCAAATTTGGTGCTCCCAGATAAGAGTCTGCACACTTAAGCAATACACCAAACCGGCTCTGCATCAAACTGGAGAGGCGTCCACTGTCAAGTCTCTTTATGTGCTATTTTGAGTGCTGCGAGACCCATTGATTTGGGTGGAGGCAGGGCTTTTTTGGTAGAAAAGACCCAGTAGGAATCCATTTGCGTATTAGGCCACACCCCCGACATCACAATTGTTTCGCTCAGGGCTTTTTTGGGTAGAAAAAAAACCCAGCAGGAGCTCATCTGCATGTTAGGCCACACCCCCGACATCGTCATTGTTTTGCACAGGGCTTTTTTGGTAGACAAAGCCCAGCGGGAACATTTGCATATTAGGCCACACCCTCTGATGCTAAGCCAGCCGGACTGCGTTCCTGTGTGTTCCTGTCAGCACTTCCTTTGCCCAGTTCCCTGGATGCCGTGGGAGAGATACAAAGAAAGCACCTTTAAGACCAACAAGTGCTAACGTTTTAAGCATGTTTTATTTTAAGGGTGTTTTTTTTTCTTAAATCCTTAATTGTATTTGTCTGTGTCTTTTTAAAAGTTTATATCTCCGCAACATGGCATTGCATTCTGTGACACACATGGCCCAGCCCAGAGTTGGTTAAACTTGTTTCGTGTAAGAGCCACAAAGAATCAATGTCATATTTGAGAGCCACAAAACATAAATGTCAGATTTTGAGAGAAGGAAGGGAAGGAAGGAAGGAAGGAAGGAAGGAAGGAAGGAAGGAAGGAAGGAAGGAAGGAAGGAAGGAAGGAAGGAAGGAAGGAAGGAAGGAAGGGAGGGAGGGAGGGAGGGAGGGAGGGAGGGAGGGAGGGAGGGAGGGAGGGAGAGAAGGGAGAGAAGGGAGGGAGAGAAGGGAGGGAGGGAGGGAAGGAAGGAAGGAAGGAAGGAAGGAAGGAAGGAAGGAAGGAAGGAAGGAAGGAAGGAAGGAAGGAAGGAAGGAAGGAAGGAAGGAAGGAAGGAAGTGGTGAAAAGAAAGAAACTTTAAAGTTAAATACATTTTTTAACTTTAAAGTTAAATACATTTTCCAAGCCACTGGCTGGCTTGACTTGAAGAAGTGCCTTCTCCAAGTCAGGCAATGGGGATGCGGGGTCTTCGAGAGCCACACAATATGTATGAAAGAGCCACAGTTTGTCCACCACCAGCCTAGCTTGATAAAGTCTCATTTATGTAAGATCCGGCCCTCATAATATGGTTGCCAAGTGCAATTCAAGAAATATCTGGGGAATTTTGGGGGTGGGGCCAGAAGACAAAGGGGTGGAGCCAAGAGACCTTGGGGTGGAGCCAGGAGACCTAGGGGTGGAGCCAGGAGAAAGGTTGTGACAAGCATAATTGGATTCCAAGGGGAGTTCTGGCCACCACATTTAAAGGGACCGCACACCTTTTAAATGCCTTCCCTCCACTGGAAATGATGAAGGACAGGGACTCTTTCTTTTGGAGGGGTCCAATCCTTTTGAAACTTGGTGTGTCTTTTGAAGAAAGGCCCCAGAAGCTACCTCAAAAAAACAGCCCCCCCCCCGCTCCGCCGAGCCCCAAATACCCACGGATCAATTCTTCATTATTCCCTATGGGAATCGATCTCCATAAGGATTAATGAGTGCCCAGCAGACATTTCCCTCCCCTCCCCCGGCTTTCTGATGACCCTGAAGCGGGGGGAGGGTCTCCAAACCACGGGATCCCCCGCCCCCACCTGGGGATTGGCAACCCTACCTCATAACGAACGACTTTACCTCTGGGCTAAGTCTTGTGTTTTCTCAAGAGGCACTAGTTGTCCGAAGGGCCCCCCCTCCCCTGATATTCCAACTCCCAATCTATACGGGCGAATCCCAAACCCACTGACTGAATACTCTCATGCGCGAGTTCTGTTCAGACCGCTGCCGTACAGCTCTGCGCGTTTTTTTTTTTTTCATTTTTTAAAAAGTTGCATAGATGGATAATAGCGGCTTTAAAATATCTACTTTTTGGCAGGGCTTTCCCCCCCAATCCGAAGAGCTCAAGAGTAGCTTATCCGGAGTTTCTAGATAAGTCTCCCATCCAATCCCGGACCCAATTTGCCAGATTCAGGGAGAGAATCACATCTGAGCAAATCCAGTCTCTTCTCCCTCTCTTGGAAAATCGTGCAAAGGGAAGCACAAGTTTCCTCCAATAAGTAACTTTGGTGGAAATCGGCAGCATCTTGCTAAGAGTGAGATAAACGCTTTTTGGAACACAGCCTGATGTTCAAATGCCGACTTGAAATGCATTTGTGTTTATTAGACTGGGCTCTTTTATACTCTACGCCCGCATAATGTCCTAATAATTTCCCATCTTGGCTCCTGCTCTCAGGTTTTTTCTGGCATGGCCTCATCTCGACCATGTAGAGAGACCCACCCTGCACTGCTGACTCAATATGGGCATATCCAGGGGATGTTTTGTAGAAAAATAGGTGGTGAAGCTCATTAGCATAACTCATTAGCATATCCCCCCAGCCCGAAGAAGAAGAATTGCAGATTTGTACCCCGCCTTCTCTCTGAATCAGAGACTCAGATTCTTCCCCACAACAGACACCCTGTGAGGTGGGGGCAGATTTATACCCCGCCCTTCTCTTTGACTCAGAGCAGCTTACAATCTCCTATATCCTCTCCCCCCACAACAGACACCCTGTGAGGTGGGTGGGGCTGAGAGGGCTCTCACAGCAGCTGCCCTTTCAAGGACAGAGGCTCAGAGTGGCTTACAATCTCCTATATCCTCTCCCCCCACAACAGACACCCTGTGAGGTGGGTGGGGCTGAGAGGGCTCTCACAGCAGCTGCCCTTTCAAGGACAGAGGCTCAGAGTGGCTTACAATCTCCTATATCCTCTCCCCCCACAACAGACACCCTGTGAGGTGGGTGGGGCTGAGAGGGCTCTCATAGTAGCTGCCCTTTCAAGGACAGAGGCTCAGAGAGGCTTACAATCTCCTTTACCTTCTTCCCCCACAACAGACACCCTGTGAGGTGGGTGGGGCTGAGAGGGCTCTCACAGCAGCGCCCCTTTCAAGGACAGCCTCTGCCAGAGCTATGGCTGACCCAAGGCCATCCCAGCAGCTGCAAGTGGAAGAGTGGGGAATCAAACCCAGTTCTCTCAGATAAGAGCCCACGCACTTAACCGCTACACCAAACTGGCTCAAAACAACCCGATGCAAGAAAGGAGAGCCCCCCGCAAGCGAGGCGTTCTTGGGCTGGCTAGAGATCAAGCCAGCCCAAGCAGGCCTCACTCGACTGGGGCTCTCCTGGGCCACCGCCCCCCCACAGTCAAAAGGCCAGCAAGCCACCCACTGCCTAAAATCATAGAAATGGAGAAAGGGTGGTGGGGGCTTCTCCAGGGGTTAATGAGGGCTGCTGAGGGTGTGGCAAAGCCCTTGGTGGCTGGCTGGCTGCCCTAATCCAGGCATTGTTATGCAGCTGCACCTACTATTCATTGGACAAGGTAGGTGGGGGGGAGGAGGGGGAACCCTCAGAAAGGTGCAGGAGCTGTACTCCTGTGAGCTCCTGCTGAATTCAAGGCCTGGCCATGTCATAGGGTTGCCAAGTCCAATTAAAGAAAAATCTGGGGACTTTGGGGGTGAAGCCAGGAGACATTGGGGGTGGAGCCAAGAACAAGGCTGTGACAAGCATAATTGAACTCCAAAGGCAGTTCTGGCCATCACATTTAAAGAGACAGCACACCTTTTAAAATGCCTTTCTTCCATAGGAAATAATTAAGGATAGGGGCACCATATTTTGGGGCTTATAGAATTGGACCCTCTGGTCCAATCGTTTTGAAACTTGGGGGGTATTTTGGGGAGAGGCACTAGATGCTATATGAAAAATTTGGTGCCCCCCCAGAGCCCCCAATACCCACAGATCAATTTCCTATTATTCCCTATGGGAATCGTTCTCCATAGGGAATAATAGAGTGCCTAGTAGACATTTCCCTCCCCCCCCCACACACATTCTAAAGGGGGGAGGGCCTCCAAACTAGGGAATCCCCTGCCCCCTCCCTCTCTCACACACACACTTACCAGATCTTCCTCCGGACAACTCTACTTCCTGTGAAAACGAAAGCAAAAGAAAGGGAGGGGCCGTTCTCAGAAGCCCTTTCTGCTTCCTGCCCAGCCTTAAAGGGGCAGACATTTTGCAAACGGCTCAGTAGCTCTACAACATGAAGCCTAAAGGTATGTTCTCCCTCCGCTCCACCCCCACCCCCGCTTCCAGAGTTTTGAAGAGCGGGAGATGAGGCTGCGAACCCAGAAGTCTCCCGCCAGAGCGGGAGGTTTGGGAAGCCTACCATGTCAATACGTCCCCATCACACGCACGGCATCTGTGAATTTTTAAGGCCCCTTCTTGATTGAAGGAGGCTGGTTCAAAGCCGATCCACCTTGCGGACCGGGTAACGTTGGCGGAAGAAGGGGGCCGTGCTTCCTTTTGCGCTGCTCACCACGATAAAGATGTGAGAACTTCACGGATTAAGGAAAGCAAGAAAACTGTATGCCAAACAAGAATCCCTCAGAGGCAAGGAAGGGAAGAACGAACTGGAGAGAGAGGACAGCTGAGGAAAGAAGAAAGGAACCCAGCTTTTGCCAACAAAATGGGTTTTTTTAGAACTCGATGAGATGTGACGCTTTATGTAACACTCCTTGCCAATTAGGAGGCCCAAGTCTAAGAGCCAATCGGGGGGGGCAGAATCGCTTTGCCAGTCCAGGCGGAGGTCTCTCTAAGTTAGGGTTGCCAAGTCTAATTCAAGAAATACCTGGGGATTTCGGGGGTGGAGCCAGGAGACTTTGGGGGGTGGAGATATTGGGAGTGGAGCCAGGATGCTTTGGGGTGGAGCCAGGAGACTTTGGGGGTGGAGCCAGAAGCAAGGTTGTGATAAACATAATTGAATTTCAAAGGGAGTGTTGGCCATCACATTTAAAGGGACGGCACATCTTCCCTCCGTTGGAAATAAGGATAGGGCCACTTTTAGGGGCTCAGAATTGGACCCTGCGGTCCGATTTTTTTTTTTTGAAACATGGAGGGTCTTTTGAGGAGAAGCATCGGATGCTATGCTGCAAATTTGGTGCCGCTACCTCAAAAAAACAACCCCCCCCAGACCCTCAGATACCCACCAATATTATCCACTATTCCCTATGGGAATTGGTCTCCATAGGGAATGAGTGCCCAGTAGACATTTCCCTCCCCTCCCCCCGCTTTCTGATGACCCTGAAGTGGGGAAGAGGGCCCCTGCCCCCACCTGGGGATTGGCAACCCTAAAAGCCCTATGTGAAACAATGGTGATGTCGGGGTGTGGCCTGCTATGCAAATGAGGTCCTGCTGGGCTTTCTCTACAAAAAGCCCTATGTGAAAACAATGGTGGTGTCAGGGGGTGTGGCCTGATATGCAAATGAGGTCCTGCTGGGCTTTCTCTACGAAAAGCCCTGTGTGAAACAATGGTGATGTCAGGGTGTGTGGCCTGCTATGCAAATGAGGTCCTGCTGGGCTTTCTCTACAAAAAGCCCTATGTGAAACAATGGTGGTGTCAGGGGGTGTGGCCTAATATGCAAAGGAGTTCCTGCAGGGCTTTTTTTTTACAAAGACAGCCCCAGTGTTGTCCATCTGTTAGTGTTTGTCTCTGGCATGGGGGAGGCCTGGGGGTGCCTCAGTTGGGAGGACCAAATCAAGCAGCTGCACAAAGATCTGGTATGGAGGGAGAATTCCTGGAAACATGTTTTTTTAAAAAAAAAAAACCAGAATTATGTTGCCAAAAGGCAGTTCTGTTACTCCTGCTCAGGCGGAGCCCACAGGAGCAGAGCCCCACCTGGACTGGCCAGGGTTCTGGCTGGCCCAACCCGCCACGGGGCAACCATGTGCTTCCAGTCCAGGGGGTGTGGCCTGATATGCAAATAAGCTCCCACTGGGCTTTGTCTACAAAAAAAACCCCCACCGCTGCTCCTGCATCTAGAATGAAGCAAACATTTTCATTAAGAGCACAGGGCCCAAATCGATTTGAGTAGAAGGTCCTCCTATTCCACCGGTCTGTTCTCAGCTGTGGCCAGCTAGATGCCTCTCAGTGGCAAAAGCTACAGCTCCCTTCTGACTGTATCTTGCACTTGGGATGAAAGGGGCACTTCCCTTAATCCTGGAGGTTCTGCTTAGCTACCGCAGTTAATAGGCATGACAGGAAAGTTACAGATGTCAGAATGCTTATCAAGAACAATCACAACAGAAGGTAGGGCCAGAACCAACGGGTTGAAATTAAATCAGATGAGTTTCGGGCTCAACATTAGGAAGAACTTCCTGACAGAGCGGTTCCTCAGTGGAACAGGCTTCCTCCTCGGGAGGGGGTGGGCTCTCCTTCCTTGGAGGTTTCTAAACAGAGGCTGGATGGCCATCTGACAGCAATGAGGGTCCTGTGAATTTAGGGGGAGGTCTTTGTGAGTTTAGAGCGGTTCCTCAGTGGAACAGGCTTCCTCCTCGGGAGGTGGTGGGCTCTCCTTCCTTGGAGGTTTTTCAACAGAAGCTCGACGGCCACCTGACAGCAATGAAGATCCTGTGAATGTAGGGGAAGGCATTTGTGAATTTTCTGCATTGTGCAGGGGGTTGGACTAGATGGCCTGGAGGTCCCTTCCAACGCTATGATTCTGAGTTAGAGCGGTTCCTCAGGGGAACAGGCTTCCTCCTTGGGAGGTGGTGGATTCTCCTTCCTTGGAGATTTCTAAACAGAGGCTGGATGGCCATCTGACAGCAATGAGTATCCTTTGAATGTAGAGGGAGGTGTTTGTGAGTTTCCTGCATTGTGCAGGGGGTTGGACTAGATGACCCCAGAGGTCCCCTTCCAACGCTATGATTCTCAGTTAGAGCGGTTCCTCAGCGGAACAGGCTTCCTCTTTGGGAGGTGGTGGGCTCTCCTTCCTTTGAGTTTTCTAAACAGAGGCTCGATGGCCACCTGACAGCAATGAAGCTCCTGTGAATTTAGGGGGAGGCATTTGTGAATTTTCTGCATTGTGCAGGGGGTTGGACTCAATGGCCCTGGAGGTCCCTTCCAATTCTTCTATGATTCTAACAGGCTTCCTCTTCGGGAGGTGGTGGGCTCTCCTTCCTTGGAGGTTTTTCAACAGAGGCTCGATGGCCACCCTGACAGCAATGAAGATCCTGTGAATTTAGGGGGAGGCGTTTGTGAATTTTCTGCATTGTGCTGGGGGTTGGACTCGATGGCCCTGGAGGTCCCTTCCAACTCTTCTATGATTCTGCAAACTGCCCCCCCCCCCATTGTCATTTTGTCTGTTTTGATCCTTGCAAATACGTGCTAGACTAGATGGCCATCTGATGGCAAGGCGGACCGTGTGAACTTAGGCCGATCGCGAAAGGGAAAACAAGAAGGCATGAGCCGGGCCTTGGAGCTTGTGACCCTTTTCGCTAGGCCCATGGTAGTCCCAATCACCACTTTAGGGTCAGGAAGGAATTTTTCATTTAGCTTGATTGGGCAAGGATCATGGAGGGTGGGTAGGGTTGCCAAGTCCAATTCAAGAAATATCTGGGGACTCTGGGGGTGCAGCCAGGAGACTTTGGGGGTGGAGGCAGGAGACATTAGGAGTGGTGCCAAGATCGAGGCTGTGCCAAGCATCATTGAACTCCAAAGGGAGTTCTGGCCATCACATTTAAAGGGACGGCACACCTTTTCAATGCCTTCCTTCCATAGGAAATCATGAAGGATAGGGGCACCTTCTTTGGGGGCTCATAGAATTAGACTCCCTGGTCCAATCATTTTGAAACTTGGGGGGTATTTTGGGGAGAGGCACTAGATGCAGTACTGAAAATTTGGTGCCTCTACCTCAAAAAACAGCTCCCCCCAGAGCCCCAGATAACCCACGGATCAATTCTCCATTATTTTCTATGAGCATAAATCCCCATAGGGAATAACAGAGTTCCCAGCAGACATTTCCCTCCCCTCCCCCCCGCTTTCTGACGACCCTGCAGCTGGGGGAGGGTCTCCAAACCGGGGGATCCCCTGCCCCCACCTGGGGATTGGCAACCCTAAGGGTGGGGGGGGTTGCCTTCCTCTGGGGATACAGCAAGAGTCACTGGGAGAGCGTGAGTGGTAGCTGTGAATTCCCTGCATTGTGCAGTGGGTTGGACTAGATGACCCAGGGCTGCCAAGCCCCCAGTCTGGATGGGGTTCTCCCCGGGAGGGGGAACCTCCCTGGACGTCGCCGGCGCGATGACATCACCCACGAGTGACATCGTCACGTCGGCGATATCGCACGCTTGGCTGCTCTAGGCATTTCGGGGGGAACTCTTATGTTTTTTTTCGGATGCTCTAGCAATTTGGAAGGGAGAACTCTATGAAACGATAAGTACGTACAATAGGTATGTACAATAGCTATGCTACAATAGGTATGGAAGGGGAAAATCTATGGGACAGAGACTGGGAGGGACTTGGAAACCCTAAGAAGACCCTAGGGAACTCTTCCAGCTCTATGTTTTGATGCTAATTTAAGCCTGCGTATGGAAGAAGAATTGCAGATTTATACCCTGCCCTTCTCTCTGAATCAGAGTCTCAGAGCGGGCTTACAATCTTCTTTATCTTCTCCCCCTACAACATATACCCTGTGAGGTGGGTGGGGCTGAGAGGGCCCTCCCAGAAGCTGCCCTTTCAAGGACAACTCCTATGAAAGCTATGGCTGACCCAAGGCCATTCCAGCAGGTGCAAGTGGAGGAGTGGGAAATCAAGCCCAGTTCTCCCAGATAAGAGAGCTCTGGCTGACCCAAGGCCATTCCAGCAGGTGCAAGTGAAGGAGTGGGGAATCAATCCCAGTTCTTCCAGATAAGAGATCTCTGGCTGACCCAAGGCCATTCCAGCAGCTGCAAGTGGAGGAGGGGGGAATCAAACCCGGTTCTCCCAGATAAGAGAGCTCTGGCTGACCCAAGGCCATTCCAGCAGGTGCAAGTGAAGGAGTGGGGAATCAATCCCAGTTCTCCCAGATAAGAGAGCTCTGGCTGACCCAAGGCCATTCCAGCAGCTGCAAGTGGAGGAATGGGGAATCAAACCCAGTTCTCCCAGATAAAAGAGCTCTGGTTGACCCAAGGCCATTCCAGCAGGTGCAAGTGGAGGAGTGGGGAATCAAACCCGGTTCTCCCAGATAAGAGAGCTCTGGCTGACCCAAGGCCATTCCAGCAGGTGCAAGTGGAGGAGTGGGGAATCAAGCCCAGTTCTCCCAGATAAGAGAGCTCTGGCTGACCCAAGGCCATTCCAGCAGGTGCAAGGGGAGGAATGGGGAATCAAACCCAGTTCTCCCAGATAAAAGAGCTCTGGTTGACCCAAGGCCATTCCAGCAGGTGCAAGTGGAGGAGTGGGGAATCAAACCCGGTTCTCCCAGATAAGAGAGCTCCGGCTGACCCAAGGCCATTCCAGCAGCTGCAAGGGGAGGAGTGGGGAATCAAGCCCAGTTCTCCCAGATAAGAGAGCTCTGGCTGACCCAAGGCCATTCCAGCAGCTGCAAGGGGAGGAGTGGGGAATCAAACCCGGTTCTCCCAGATAAAAGAGCTCTGGCTGACCCAAGGCCATTCCAGCAGGTGCAAGTGGAGGAGTGGGGAATCAATCCCAGTTCTCCCAGATCAGAGAGCTCTGGCTGACCCAAGGCCATTCCAGCAGCTGCAAGTAGAGGAATGGGGAATCAAACCCGGTTCTCTCCCAGATCAGAGTCCATGCACTTAATCACTACACCAAACTGTCTCTCTCTCTCTCTTGCCATGTGCAATGACTGTTTTTTTTTTTTATTTATTTTAATTAAGTAGGGACTATGTAGCTATGATTTGGTCTGCGCGCTTCGTTGGGCTCCCTCGCTGCGGGCCTCGTGGAATGTTTCCCTCCTGCAACTTCACAACCCTGACGACAAACTTGCTCCCCGACTTCTCTCCATCCCTTCACTCCCCCCTCCCTCCCCACAGCACCTCTGTTACTCTCATGCTTTATGAGTCCAGAGCTCTGGGCTCTATTAAGGTTCAGTTTCCAGCCAGTAAAAATGAGGAATTAGTTCCTGCCATTCCCTGAAAGGAGTTTTAATGCCCTTGGTCGCCGGCGAGCCCAGATGCAATAGTTCTGTTATCGCTGAGAGTTGTATAACATAGAGGCTTAATAAAGCTTTATAAGGGGAAGGAGGCGAGGCGGTGTTTGTGCGTCGCACGTGAGCGTGCGAGCCGTTTCGCTCGCCCCCTCCCCCCCCTCCGAGGACACCGGCAGCAGAGCTCCTTTTGTTCCCGGCAAGCAGGGGTCGTTTTGTAGAAAAATAGGTGGTTGAGCTCATTAGCATAATTCATTAGCATATGCTGCCCCCCCCCCCCCGGCCAAAAGCAACCTGATGCGAGAAAGGAGAGCCCCAGGGGAACGAGGCCTGCTTGGGATGGCTAGAGATCTAGCCAGCCCATGCAGGCCTCGCTCACCTGAGGCTCTCCTAGGCCGCTTCCCCTCTACGGTCAAAAGGCCAGCAAGTCACCCACCATCCAAAATCACATAAGAAGTGGAGAAAGGGTGGTGTGGGCTCCTCCAGGGGTTAATGAGGGCTGCTGGGGGTGTGGCAAAGCTCCTCGTGGCTGGCTGGCTGCCCGCTCTCCTAATCCAGGGATTGTTATGCAGCTGCACCTCCTATTCAATGGACAAGGTAGGTAGGTGGGGAGGAGGGAGGAGCATCAGGAAGGTTCAGGAGCTGTGCTGAACCTTGCCTGCAGCAACCCTCTTTGTCATCCAGGTTTGCATGTACTGTTGTCTCTGGGTCACAAGCAGAGCTCTCTTTTTTGGTAGAAAAAGCCCAGCAGGAGCTCATTTGCATAATAGACCACACCCCCTAATACCACCATTGTTTCCCAAAGGGCTTTTTGTAGAAAAAAACCAGCAAGGACTCATTTCCATATTAGGTCACACACCCCTGACGCCAAGCCAGCCGTAACTGCGTTGCTGTGCGTTCCTACTAAAAAAAAAGGCCCCAGTCACAAGCAAGGGAGACCCCCAGCTTTCCAGTGGGTGGATGCCTTTTGACAGGATTCCTTTTGAGAGTTGAGGGGGAAAAAAATCTACAGGAGTTTTCTTCTTCTGTCTTGCAACAATAATATTGTTCTCACAACCATGAGGTTGGCTTGGATCTCTCCTTGTGAGTTATGAAGAGTGGTCTGCATTTCAAAGGGGTGACTCATTCTTTAGAAAAAAACACATGGCTACTCCTGTTTCTAGGGTTACCAGGTCCAGCTCATAAGAACATAAGAGAAGCCATGCTGGATCAGGCCAATGGCCCATCTAGTCCAACACTCTGTGTCACATAAGAGAAGCCCTGTTGGATCAGGCCAGTGGCCCATCTAGTCCAACACTCTGTGGGTGTTTTCACACTGACCTTAATCAGCAGCGACGCCCCTCTTCACCACGCAGGATCGGCGCGGATTTCGCACTAATTGCCACGGAGCACCCGGAAGAGCCGGAAAGTCCCGCGGCTTTTGCGGCGCAAACGGAAACCGCCAAAAACCAGTTTCCATTTGCGCCGCAAAAGCCGTGGGACTTTCCGGCTCTTCCGGGTGCTCCGCGGCAATTAGTGCGAAATCCGCGCTGATCCTGCGCGGTGAAGAGGGGCGTCGCTGCTGATTAAGGTCAGTGCGAAAACGCCCTGTGTCACATAAGAACATAAGAGAAGCCATGCTGGATCAGACCAATGGCCCATCTAGTCCAATATTCTGTGTCACATAAGAACATAAGAGAAGCCATGTTGGATCAGACCAGTGGCCTATCCAGTCCAATACTCTGTGTCACATAACATAAGTGAAGCCCTGTTGATCAGGCCAATGGCCCCTCCAGTCCAACACTCTGTGTCACATAAGAGAAGCCCTGTTGGATCAGGCCAGTGGCCCATCCAGTCCAACACTCGGTGTCACATAAGAACATAAGAGAAGCCATGTTGGATCAGGCCAACGGCCCTTCCAGTCCAACACTCTGTGTCACACAGTGGCAAAAATTTTTATATATACACACACACTGTGGCTAATAGCCACTGATGGACCTGTGCTCCATATTTTTATCTAAACCCCTCTTGAAGGTGGCTATACTTGTGGCCGCCACCACCTCCTGTGGCAGTGAATTCCACATGTTAATCACCCTTTGGGTGAAGAAGTACTTCCTTTTATCCGTTTTAACCTGTCCGCTCAGCAATTTCATCGAATGCCCATGAGTTCTTGTATTGTGAGAAAGGGAGAAAAGGACTTCTTTCTCTACTTTCTCCATCCCATGCATTATCTTGTAAACCTCTATCATGTCACCCCGCAGTCGACGATTCACAGAGGACTTTGAATATTGCATATATTTTAAGGGGAAGGTTTGTTATGAGGACAGAGAATATCACAAACATAAAGAATTATAGGATCCAGGGAAGAGAATTTAAATCCGTGATTTTCAGCTCCAATCCCGGGGGAGTGTGGGGGGGGGGGACTAGTGGTCAGACCCATCTCTTCTTTGAGGAGGGGCTTTTATTTATTTAGTAGGCTTATATTCCGCGTTTCTCCCGTAAACGGGCTCAAGGCGGATTGCGACATATAATAATAACGATAAAAAAAAACCCCTACATGTCAAAGTTAAAACACCAAATTAAAATGAACAGTAAAGACAATAAATGAAACGCACCACCGGCGAACAGGGCACAGCGTATCAATAACCAGTTGTAGGCCCATCTTAAACGATGGTAATAACAATAAGATAACACTGTAATAAAGCATGATGCCACCACAAGGGAGGCCAAATGATGGAATCATGGGATGCCCGCTGCCTCAACCTTTTACCCTGAGTAGCCACTGTTTAGGAGCTCATATGAACATATATGAACATATGAAGCTGCCTTATACTGAATCAGACCCTTGGTCCATCAAGTCAGTATTGTCTACTCAGGCTGGCAGCGGCCCTCCAGGGTCTCAAGCGGAGGTTTTTCC
>NC_083226.1:178464851-178591157 GCF_032191835.1 Heteronotia binoei
AGAAGATATAGGATATTGTAAACCACCCTGAGACTCTGTCCTTGAAAGGGCAGCTGCTGGGAGAGCCCTCTCAGCTCTACCCACCTCACAGGGTGTCTGTTGGGGGGGAGATTATAAGCTGCTCTGAGTCTCAGTCCTTGAAATGGCAGCTGCTGTGAGAGCCCTCTCAGCCCTACGCACCTCACAGGGTGTCAGTTGTGGAGAGAAGATATAGGAGATTGTAAGTCGCTCTGAGTCTCTGTCCTTGAAAGGCAGCCGCTGTGAGAGCCTTCTCAGCCCCACCCACCTCACTGGGTGTCTGTTGTAGGGGAAAAGATAGGAGATTGTAAGTCGCTCTGAGTCTCTGTCCTTGAAAGGGCAGCTGCTGGGAGAGCCCTCTCAGCCCTATGCACCTCACAGGGTGTCAGTTGTGGGAAGAGACGATATAGGAGATGTAAGCCACTCTGAGTCTCTGTCCTTGAAAGGGCAGCCTCTGTGAGAGCCTTCTCAGCCCACCCACCTCACAGGGGTAAGAAGATAAAGGAGATTGTGAGACTCTGAGATTCAGAGTGAAGGGTGGGGTATAAATCCATTATCTTCTTCTACTTGAGGCACGGGAGGAGATGGGATTTCATTGCTGCAAAGGAGGTCTCAAAATCAGGGCGTCTTTTGCCTGGAGCTTGGCAAGCCTGCAGGCCTCTGACCTGAGCAAGCCTCTGCGTCTCGGGACAATTTCCCCCCGCGTAATTGCATTTGGGCTTGGGATTCTTCCTCCAGACCTCGGAACATACGGAGCATGAGCCAGCGTTATTAGTTTACACCACAAATGAAGCCCATTAGAAGCGGATAATCAGCGTTCCAAGAAGGCCACCTCACTCCTTTTCGGAGGAGGAGATGTTAAGGCCTCGGGAGTGATTAATCATCTTTCTCCGGGCGGGATAGCCGGGGACGAAGAGCTACCTTTAGCCTCTTTCTTCCTCATTCTTCTGCACGGTGCTCGCGCGGCGCTCCTCCACGGAGCCAGCTTTTGCGGCGGGTAGGGTTGCCAATCCCCAGGTGGGGGCAGGGGATCCCCCGGTTTGGAGGCCCTCCCCCCCACTTCAAGGTGGTCAGAAAGCGGGGGAGGGGGGGAAATGTCTGCTGGGAACGCCATTATTCCCTATGGAGATTTATTCCCATAGAAAATCATGGATAATTGATCCACGGGTATCTGGGGCTCTGGGGAGGCTGTTTTTTGGGGTAGAGGCACTAAATTTTCAGTATAGCATCAAGTGCATCTCTCCAAAGTACCCTCCAAGTTTCAAAAAGGTTGGACCAGGGGGTCCAATTCTATGAGCCCCAAAAGAAGGTGCCCCTATCCTTCATTATTTCCTATGGAAGGAAGGAATTGAAAAGGTGTGCTGTCCCTTTAAATGTGATGGCCGGAACGCCCTTTGGAGTTCAGTGATGCTTGTCACAGCCTTGGTCTTGGCTCCACCCCTAATGTCTCTTGGCTCCACCCCCAAAGTCTCGTGTCTCCACCCCCAAAGTCCCCAGATATTTCTTGAATTGGACTTGGCAACTTGCAGCGGGCGGTTCTGACTCAGTGCAGGAGTGAAGCAGAGCAGGGCATAACCCCGGCGTCTTGCTGTTAAGAAAGGCAGGTAGGGCTGCCAGATCCAATTCAAGAAATATCTGGGGACTTTGGGGGGGGGGGGAGCCAGGAGACTTTAGGGGCGGGGCCAGGGACATTGGGGCGGAGCCAGGAGCAAGGGTGTGACAAGCATAAGCGAACTTTCTAAAGGGAGTTCTGGCTATCACATTTAAAGGGGCCACACACTTTATAAACGCCTTCCCTCCTTGGAAATAATGAAGGACAGGGGCACCTTGTTTGGGGGCTCATGGAATTGGGCTAGGGTTGCCAAGTCCAATTCAAGAAATATCTGGGGACTTTGAGGATGGAGCCAGGAGACTTTGAGGGTGGAGCCAGGAGACATCAGGGTGGAGACAGGAACAAGGGTGTGACAAGCATTATTGAACTCCAAGGGAGTTCTGGCCATCACATTTAAAGGAACCGCACACCTTTTTAAATGTCTTCCTTCCATAGGAAATAATGAAGGATAGGGGCACCTTTTTGGGGGACTCATAGAATGGGACCCCCTGGTCCAATCGTTTTGAAACTTGGGAGATACTTTGGTGAGAGTAACTATATACTATACTGAAAATTTGGTGCCTCTACCTCAAAAAACAGCTCCCCCCAGAGCCCCCAAAACCTCCAGGTCAATTCCCCATTATACCCTATAAGAATCAATCTACACATAGATAATAATGCTCAGCAGAACGTGTCCCCCGCCCCCCCCCCCCCAATTTCTGGCGATTCTGAAGGGGATGGGCCTTTCTACTCATGAGTTGCTGCCAACTTCTCCAAGTAACACAGACACACTATCCCAAGAGGAAGCCTTTCCAATCGGAGACTGGAGCCCCAGATACCCATGGATCAATTTTCCATTATACCCTATGGGAATCGGTCTCCATAGGGAATAATGGCATGCCCAGTAGACATTTCCCTCCTCCTCCTCGCTTTCCGATTACCCTGAAGCTGGGGGAGGCCTCGAAAAAGGGGCATCCCCTGCCTCCACCTGGGGATTGTGGTGTCTCATAGTGGTTTTTTTTTTTTTAATTTATACATTTGTACGCTAAGATCCTATAGTTTTGCTATACCCACCTGGCAGGCGACCCTAAATGGAGGGATCTCCAGAATTACACCCATGGGTGCCACAGAGCCCACCAATAACGTTTCCTGCCAGCTGCACATGCGTTTTTTGGCAGTGTGTGTGTGTGGGGGGGGGGGGGGGGGGGGGCTCCTGCCCAGCAGGGCTTCTGACTGGCCATTGGAGAACCAATAGCTTGTTTGAATTAAAATGACCGTTCAGGCAGCAGCTGCCACCACAGAGTTGGTTCTCATGCCTCTTTCCCAGTGTATATTTCTAAAAAATAAGTCCTTTTTGACCTAGGGTTGCCAAGTCCAATTCAAGAAATATCTGGGGACTTTGGGGCGGAGCCACGAGACTTTGGAGGTGAGCCAGGAGACTTTGGGGGTGGAGCCAAGATCAAGGCTGTGACAAGCATAATTGAACTCCAAGGGTTCTGGCCATCAAATTTAAAGGGGCAGCAACCTTTTCAAATGCCTTTCTTCCATAGGAAATAATGAAGGATACGGGCACCATATTTTGGGCTTCCCCCGCGGCCAGCTGGCTGGGGGCAGGGAGAAGCCTGTCAAAACGGCTGGGGGGGATCCCCCGCTGGGACCTGGGGATTGGGAAGCCTAGCTGCCACCACAGAGTTGGTTCTCTCCTTTATGCTTCTTTCCCAGTGTATATTTCTAAAAAAAATTAATCCTTTTGACTCCTGTACATGGGCATTGATGTGTGGTTGGCTGTGCCTCCTCTGGCAGCCATTTTGAGATTGATTGCGCCTTCTGTGGCAGCCATTTTGAGATTGATTGCGCCTTCTGTGGCAGCCAGTGTGTGGCTGCTGCTGCCTCCCATAGCAGCCATTTTGTGGTTGCACCTACAATCCTTTTTCAAATGCCAAAGTACTCAGAGGCCCAAAAGTGTTGGGAGTCCCCTGGATTACAGTGATGACCTTAATCCTGTCTCTTGCTCCCTCTCACCTAAATTGCATGCTGACTGTTAAGAGAAAACCGGGAAAGGAGAGAATTGGGTATTCTGGTCTGAGTAGGCTTCCCAACCCTCCCGCCCTGGCGGGGGACCCCAGGATTTCCACCCTCTTCCCCCGCTCCCCCCAAAAATGGAAGCGGGGGAGAGGGGGGAAACGGCACCGAGCCGCCGGATCCTGGAGCCGGCGAGGCCGCCGCGCCGCTGCCGCCCCCTCCCCGCCCACCGCAGTTTCTCCTCCGAGATGGGCCCAGGCTGAGCCCATCTCGGAGGAGCAGCCAAGAGGCGGCAGCAGCGCAGGGGAGGGCGAAGCAGGCCAGGAGCATGGCGAGCCGCGAATCCGGGCCCTTCTAGGACCCGGACTTGCGGCTCGCCACGCTCCCGGCCCACCTCTACCCCCCCCCTCCGCTTCCACCCCAGAGGCGGAGCGGGCGAGGCAGCAGCGGCGCGGCGGCCTCTTCTCTGCTCGCCGTGGCTGCTCCTCCAAGATGGGCTCAGGCTGAGCCCACCTCAGCAGCCACGGCGAGCGGAGAAGAGGCAGCAGCTGCAGGGCGGCTTGCCACGCTCCCCGGCGCCGTTTCCCCCCTCCCCCCTAGCTCCACCCAGTGTCTCCTGGCTCCACCCCCAAAGTCCCCAGATATTTCTGGGGTTGGATTTGGCAACCCTAGGTCTGAGCAGGATCAAAGTGGGAAAAGAGAGACCAGCAGCCATTTTGGGAGTGCAGTCTGGCTTCCTTTAGTTTTGCTCTGCCTTTGCTTGTTCCTCTCTGGGAGCCAAGGGAGGCAGAGTTGTCTTGCTGCTGTACATGGAGTTCACTGTGTCAAAAACAGAGCACTAGCCTGTACTCTAACCCGCATTGAAATGCATACCCCAGAATCCTTTGCTGTTTGGTAGAGGAATTCCCAGGGTCCATAGTCAGTTCATCCAGCACCGCTTCAGTTTAAAGCAGCAACAACCTTGAGCCCGGTTTGCACATGGCTCATTTTAAATAGCAGAAGGATGCCAAAGGGTCAGGATGGGACCATGAGGTCTCTTTGGGTTTTTTTTTGAGGGTTGTTCTTGAAGACCCTTCCTTCCTTCCTTCCTTCCTTCCTTCCTTCCTTCCTTCCTTCCTTCCTTCCTTCCTTCCTTCCTTCCTTCCTTCCTTCCTTCCTCTCTCTCTTTCTCTCTCTCTTTCTCTCTCTCTTTCTCTCTCTCTTTCTCTCTCTCTCTTTCTCCTTCCTTCCTTCCTTCCTTCCTCTCTCTCTCTCTCTCTCTTTCTCTCTCTCTTCCTTCCTTCCTTTTCTCTCTCTCTTTCTCTCTCTCACTTTTTCTTTCTCTCTCTCTTTCAATGAAGGTTTTCATTAGCGTGTATATATTAACAAAAGGCCTTTTGCCCCAGCAAGTCTCCATCTTGCGTGGCCTGTACTTGGCCTGTCGGCCTCGTCAACTTTCCTGTCTCTTTCTGATGTCAACGGTGTCCCTTCAGCTCGTTTCTCAAGGCCCTCACCTTTGCAAAGGCCTCTGGGATTGATGCCTCTGGCAGTTGACGGCCAGCCCCTCTGATCTCCCCCAAGGCCCTGAGCTCCCAGAGCTGACCTGCCTCGGTGTGGCCAAGAAACCTCTTTGATGCCGAGCCCCATGGGAAACTTCAGCCAGGACTCAACAGTGCCGGCCTGTTCTTGCTTCCCTGAGCTCCGGATGAATGACAGGCGCTGAGCAGCCGGCGAGCTCGCTGCTAGAAACGGACGGCTTCAGCTTATGAGATATGATTGTCATAAGGATGTGGAGTGCCGGGGCTTGGCCGGGCGCTGAGGGGCATCCTCTTTACAATGTCGGCGTAACACGAAAAAGCAGATCTCCGTATTATTTTATAAAAATGAAAGACAGGGACTCCTTTTCTCGCCTCGCGCCGGCTTCCATAAACTTGATTTTGACATCTGTAATAAAACCTGGATCTGTTATATCGTTCAATAAAAACCCATTCCCACTAGCAGCTCGGCCGTTGAGCGTCGGGGTCATGGCAAAAATAATAAAAGGAGCCTTTTCTCTCTTCTCCCCCTCCCCTCCCGCCCTTTGGCTCCCACCATGGTTGGGTTGGATTCTTCCTCTCCACATTCTCCTCAAACCTCCCCCCCCCCCACACACACACACACCTCGCTGCCACAATGCCAAGTGGTTTTGTAGATGTTTTACAAAGAGGGCAATCTCGTGCCTTCAGTGCTCTCAGGAGAAGGGATATGGAGGCATACGACCCGCCTTTCTCTAGCCAGTAATTCTGTTGACGCGCCAGTACCCAGGTAGGCAAAAGAGAACCACAGAAGTAGATAAAGCCAAACAATAACCGTGACAAATAATGAAACCTTAAACAGTGCAAAACGCAATTCTGTTCATCAGGCCTCACTTTGGACAGGAGTTCCCAGGAGCAGAGTTCCGAAATCTCTAAGTTTTATTGTGCTCTTTCTTTCTGAAACCCCCCCTCCCCAAATATTTGCTTCTGGGCTCCATTATTCAAACCCGCTGCGGGAATTTTGCTGAACAAGATTTGACAAACTTTCTAATATTTTTTTTCCCCCACAAAAATAATCAAAACAAATAAACCATTGGCCTGATCCAACCAAAACATATAAACCGTTGGCCTGATCTAACATGGCTACTCTTATGTTCTTATGAAATTTTCATCATGCCACTGTGGCCACAGAGGAGAAAATAATTTGAAAGGTATGATGAAAGTAAGGTTTTATTACAACAATAATAAATGACTACCAGAAAATAATGAATATCAGAAAAGACGAGCCAGCCTATATCGAAGTTGTACAGCACCATGGAAAGTTTTAATTGTAATTGTATTTTATTGGTTTTAAGCTGTAATGATAGATGTCTGAACTGACTGTTGGCCGCCCTGAATCCGCTTGCGGAGAAGGCGGGAGAGAAATTTACATGATAGAGGTTTACAAGATAATGCATGGGATGGAGAAAGTAGAGAAAGAAGTACTTTTCTCCCTTTCTCACAATACAAGAACTCGTGGGCATTCGATGAAATTGCTGAGCAGACAGGTTAAAACGGATAAAAGGAAGTACTTCTTCACCCAAAGGGGGATTAACATGTGGAATTCACTGCCACAGGAGGTGGTGGCGGCCACAAGCATGGCCACCTTCAAGAGAGGGTTAGATAAAAATATGGAGCAGAGGTCCAGCAGTGGCTATTAGCCACAGTGTGTGTGTATGTATAAAATTTTTTGCCACTGTGTGACACGAAGTGTTGGACTGGATGGGCCATTGGCCTGATCCAACATGGCTTCACTTATGTATGTTCTTAAATTTAAAGTAATAAATAAATAATTCAGGAAGCATTTTAAGGTACATGCTTAGCTGATCTAATGTAGTACACCTTCCTTTGATGTCATGGGGTGCATGGCATATGCAAATGAGTTATGCAGATGGAAGCCAGATTGGTGTAGTGGTTACGTGTGCGGACTCTTATCTGGGAGAACCAGGTTTGATTCCCCACTCCTCCACTTGCACCTGCTGGAATGGCCTTGGGTTAGCCATAGCTCTTGTAGGAGTTGTCCTTGAAAGGGCAGCTGCTGTAAGAGCCCTCTTAGCCCCACCCACCTGACAGGGTGTCTGTTGTGTGTGTGGGGGGGGAAGATATAGGAGATTGTAAGCCGCTCTGAGACTCTGATTCAGAGAGAAGGGCGGGGTATAAATCTGCATTCATTCATCATCTTCTTCTAATGAGCTCCGGCACCTCTTTTTCGACCAAACGACCACTGCCATTAATTCATCCCAGCACTCGTGCAAAATCTCAGTCCAAATTGTCAATGCAACAAAGCCCGTTTAAGAGTCCGACCGTTGTACAAAATGCTTCACTCTATCCAATCCAACGTGAAGTAGGTCCGTTTATCAGTCGTTCCAACAAAGCATGGAAACTCATCGAGAAGCAAATGAAGACATCACGTCCTTCCAAATGTTGAATAAGCTTTAATTAAGGATTTGAACTGCACAACCGCTTTGTTGGAACAGCACTATAACAATTGATAAATGGACCGACTTTGTATCGGATTAGATAGAAGAAGAAGACTGCAGATTTATGCCCCGCCCTTCTCTCTGAACCAGAGACCCAGAGCGGCTTACAATATCCTATATCTACTCCCCCCGCAACAGACACCCTGTGAGGTGGGTGGGGCTGAGAGAGCTCTCACAGCACCTGCCCTTTCAAGGACAACCTCTGCGAGAGCTATGGCTGACCCAAGGCCATTACAGCAGGTGCAAGTGGTGGAGGGGGAAATCAAATCCGATTCTCCCAGATAAGAATCTGCACACTTAACCACTACACCAAACTGGCACTCACAGAAGCTGCCCTTTCAAGGACAATGTGAGGGCTATGGCTAACCCAAGGCCATTCCAGCAGCTGCAAGTGGCGGAGTGGGGAATCAAACCCGGTTCTCCCAGATAAGAATCCGCACACTTAACCACTACACCAAACTGGCTCTCAACAGACACCCTGTGAGGTGGGTGGGGCTGGAGAGGGCTCTCACAGCAGCTGCCCTTTCAAGGACAGAGTCTCAGAGCGGCTCACAATCTCCTTTCCCTTCCTCCCCCACAACAGACACCCTGTGAGGTGGGTGGGGCTGAGAGAGCTCTCCCAGCAGCTGCCCTTTCAAGGACAACTCTCTGCCAGACCTATGGCTGACCCAAGGCCATTCCAGCAGGTGCAAGTGGTGGAGGGGGGAATCAAATCCGATTCTCCCAGATAAGAGTCCGCGCACTTCACCACTGCACCAAAGTAGTGTGGATTCACTTTCATTTACTGGAATTGCTAGGGGGGGACAATGAAATGAAGATTGCTCAGGGGAATTGCACTGCTGTATTTTTATTTATTTGAGGGAATGGGAAAGTCCACCCCCAAAGTCTCCCGGCTCCACCCCCAAAGCCCTCCGGTGTTTTTCGAGTTGGATCTGGCAACACTACACAGGTCTCACTCAATCTAAGGCAGCTTTACATGTTTGCTTAAAGATTATATTTTCTGCGTAAGCGAATCAACGTTGTTTTATCATCTCCGGGGAGATGCGGGCTTTGCCTCAGCGTGAGATGCACACGCTTGCCAGCGAGCTCCTGCGGAATTTATTTGCCGCTATTTGATGATTCTTACCTGATTTCCACACACCCCCACCCCCCGTGCCTTCACTTCCAAAGCCTAGTTGTATTCCGTGCCACATTTCAGGTGCTGGCTCAGATCAAAGTGCTTTCAGGATCAAATAGCTCGCCGACTGCAATCCTCACGGTTCCAAACAACGTCTCGCCTTGACAGAAACACTTTTTCCCAGCTGCGGATTTCTGGAGCCCATTGAGCTGGGGGGATGCTTTTGATTTCCCCAAGAGCCCGCCCCTCCTCTATTTTGTGTCCTCGGTACCTTTCCCTCCCAACCCAAGAAAAAGAACACAACCCCCTAAAGAAGACAGAATATTCTCTTTATGGAGGAGATAAAAAAACACCTTTGGTTCTATGTCTTTGGAGGGAGTTGGGGTTGCCAGGTTTGACTCAGGAAATATCTGGGGACTTTGGGGGCGGAGCCAGGAGGCTTTGGGGGCGGAGCCTGGAGCAAGGCTGTGACAAGCACGGTTGAACTCCGAAGGGAGTTCTGGCCCTCACATTGAAAGGGACCACACTCCTTTTAGATGCCCTGGCTCCACTGGAATTAATGAAGGATAGGGGTGCCTTCTTTGGGGGTTCATAGAAATGGACCCCCTGCTCCAATCTTTTTGACACTTGGGGTGTTTTGAGGAGATGCACTGGATGCTCTGCGGAAAAGGTGGTGCCTCTCCCTCAAAAAACTGCCTTGCAGAGTCCCACAGATCAACTTTCAATTATACCCTATGGAAAACAGTCTCCATAGAGTATAATGGAGTGTGCAGCAGAAATTTCTCTTCCTTCCACCATTTTCCTCTTTCGCATAACCCTGAAGTGGGGGGAGGGCCTCCAAACCTGGGGGGTCCCCTGCCCCCAACTGGGGATTGTCAACCTTCGGAGGGAGAGGTCTGTCTGTCTGTCTGTCATGGGTGTGGGCTTTCAGGTTGATATTTACGTATTGCATGAAGTTTTTTTTTATTGTGAGTGAGTAGAAAGAGTTGAAGAACACTGAGCTTTCCTTAAAACGTTCCTGAAACTGTCCGCTTCAATTATTACGCACTATAAATTTATTTAAGGAATTTAAATTCCAAGGGGTTTTATGAATTTAATAACGATGCTATATATATATATATTATATATATATATATATATATATATATATATATATATATATATATATATAATTTTAACTTGATTTTTAAACCGCTGCGGAATTTTGTTTCCGTGAATTCGCGTTGTTTGCCGTTTTATTCAATGTCCAGTTCGTTGCGCTGAGCTGAAGACCATTGGTCCAAGAAGCTAACAAATAAAGGAAAGGAAACTGAGTATCTCCTCTTGAGGAAGTCCACCTTGTGAAACACTGCCTATAAGCTAGCCGGGAGTGTTGAGTGGTTTGTCTGGAACAGCTTTCCGGAGCCGTTCGTTTCAAACAGTTTGCGGAGTGGAATTTTCACTGAGATTCCTCTACGAATAGCGATGATCAGAAATTTACTCTCGAAAGACTTATGAAGAGAATTGTGGAACTTCTGGATATTTTCATTCATCAAAGAGAAGATGCAGCATCTGAAGATTATTAGCGTCTGTTTTATGGATGAATTGTATGAAATTTGGTATATGTATCATACGTATGATTTATACTGATTTTGCCAATTGAAATAGAGCATATATAGGGGTGACGTGATAGAGGTCAGCAAGATTATGCAGGGAATAGAGAAGGCAGAGAAAGAAGTCCTTTTCTCCCTTTCTCACAATACAAGAAACTCTTGGACACTCAATGAAATTGCTGAGGAGTCGGGTTAGAACGGATAAAAGGAAGTCCTTCTTCACCCAAAAGGTGATTAACACATGAAATTCACTGCCCCAAGACGTGGTGATAGCTACAAGCATAGCCAGCTTCAAGAGGGGATTGGATCAACAGCCAGAGCAGAGATCCATCGGTGGCTACAGGGCTCTTTTTGAGCAGTAATGCACAGGAACGCAGTCCCGGCTGGCTTGGTGTCAGGGGATGTGGCCTAATATGCAAATGAGTTCCTGCTGGGCTTTCTCTACAAAAAAGCCCTGAGTGGCTATTAGACACAAGGTATTGATGGAACTCTGTCTGGGGCAGTGATGCTCTGTATTCTTGGGGTGGGGGGGGGACAGTGGAAGGGCTTGTAGTGTCGTGGCCCCACTAATGGACCTCCTGATGGCACCTGGGGTTTTTTTGGCCAGTGTGTGACACAGAGTGTTGGACTGGATGGGCCACTGGCCTGATCCAACATGGCTTCTCTTATGTCTGGGGCAGTGATGCTCTGTGTTCTTGGTGCTTGGGGGGCAACAGTGGGAAGGTTTCTAGTGTCCTGGCCCCACTGATGGACCTCCTGATGGCACCTGGGTTTTTTGGCCACTGTGTGATACAGAATGTTGGACTGGATGGGCCATTTGGCCTGATCCAACACGGCTTCTCGTATGTTCTTACAGAATTTCTGTATTGAGTTGTTTTGCACAGTTGTATTTGTTCTTTGCCATTGCAAGTGAGAGGGCCAGGCACACTTTCCTGGGGAGGGGGTCGTTGTATACATGAGTGTACTCCAAACAGATCTCTAAATCCAGCGGAGAAAAATGAGGAGTTGGAATTGTTAATTATTAAATTGGATTTTTAAACCACCCTCCCCATCCAAGGCTGGGCTGAGGGACAGCGGACGACATAAAAAAGTCATATAATCCGTAATGAAAACAATTGAAAAACATTAGAGAGCCCAGCAGGCAGCCGTGTTGGTCTGAAGCAACAGAACAAAGCAGGAGACAAGTGTTACCTTTAAGACCAACTACATTTTATTCAGAATGGAAGCTTTCGTAGGCTCTTAAGCAGACTTCATCAGACAGAATTTTCATCAGACAGCTGCACCTACGATTCAGTGGACAAGGAGGTGTAACTCTCAGAAAGAGGAGGCGGAACTCTCAGAAGGGTTCAGGAGTTGTGCTCCTGTGAGCTCCCACTGAATCTGAGGCCTAGATAGATAGATAGACAGATAGACAGATAGACATGGATGGATGGATGGATGGATGGATGGATGGATGGATGGATGGATGGATGGATAGATAGAGAGACAGACAGACATGGATGGATGGATGGATGGATGGATGGACAGATAGAGAGACAGACATGGATGGATGGATGGATGGATGGATGGATGGATGGATGGATGGATGGATGGATGGATAGAGAGAGAGAGAGAGAGAGATAGAGAGACAGACATGGACAGACGGACGGATGGATGGATAGAGAGAGAGAGAGAGAGATAGAGAGACAGATAGATAGAGAGACAGACATGGACAGACGGATGGATGGATGGATGGATGGATGGATGGATGGATGGATGGATAGACAGACGAGGATGGATGGATGGATGGATGGATCGATAGATAGAGAGACAGATAGAGAGATAGACAGATAGACAGATAGATAGACAGATAGATAGATAGATAGATAGATAGAGAGAGAGACATGGATGGATGGATGGATGGATGGATGGATGGATGGATGGATAGACAGACGAGGATGGATGGATGGATGGATGGATGGATGGATGGATAGATAGATAGATAGATAGATAGATAGATAGATAGATAGAGCAGTCATTTTGTAGAAAAATAGGTGGTGGAACTCATCCAGGGATTGTCATGCAGCCGCACCTACTATTCAATGGACAAGGCGGTGGAACTCTCAGAAAGAGCAGGCGGAACTCTCAGAAAGATTCAGGAGCTGTGCTCCCGAGAGCTCCCACTGAATCCGAGGCTTGACGCTAACCATTTCATTTCAGCAGTGCTGCTGCCTCGTGGAGCGGCAGGGAAGGGGAGTTCCGGGACGATGTAACTGTCGCTGCTCTCGACCAAAACACCTGCTGGAACATCTCTGCCTTACAGGCACCGAAAGATAAGCCAGTACAGAAGGGCGCAAAACAGAAGAGACATTTGTTCTTTCCTGATGATATGGCTGTTTTTAGCCAACAGAATGGGGTGGGGGGACAAAATGTTACAGCAAGGGCCGCTGCCGGGGGTCATTTTGTAGAAAAGTAGGTGGTGGAACTCATCCAGGGATTGTTGTGCAGCCACACATACTATTCAATGGACAAGGATGTGGAAGAGGTGCCGGAGCTCGCAACTCATTTGCCTCTGCCACACACCCCTGACATAACCGGTAGTGTTGCCAATCCCCAGGTGGGGGCAGGGGATCCCCGGTTTGGAAGCCCTCCCCTCCCTTCAGGGTCATCAGAAAGCAGGGGGAGGGGAGGGAAATGCCTGCTGGGAACTCTATTATTCCTTATGGAGACTTATCCCCATAGAAAATAATGGAGAATTGATCCACGGGTATCTGGGGCTCGGGGGGGTGGGGCTGTGTTTTGAGGTAGAGGCACCAAAGTTTCAGCCTAGCATCTAATGCCTCTCCCCAAAATACCCTCCAAGTTTCAGAAAGATTGGATTAGGGAGTCCAATTCTATGAGCCCCCAAAGAAGGTGCCCCTATCCTTCATGATTTCCTAAGAAAGGAAGGCATTGAAAAGGTGCGCAGTCCCTTTAAATGCGATGGCCAGAACTCCCTGTGGAGTTCAATTATGCTTGTCCCAACCTTGCTCCTGGCTCCACCCCCAAAATCTCCTGGCTCCACCCCCAAAGTCCCCAGATATTTCTTGAATTGGACTTGGTAACCCTTATCACCGGCAGGTGTACCAAATTAAATCCGCTCAGCATCTGCCTTAAAATGCTCCTTGAATTATAATGGTCATCATAAAACCTCACTCCCAAAATAACTTTTTTAAATGACTTTCTCCGACGTGGCCACAGTGGCCTGAGGAAGATTTCCACCTCTCTGCTTTACATCTTTTGGCTATCCCTCCTCCTTTTTTGTGTGTGGTGAGGAAAATATTAGAAAGTTTGTCAAGCAAAATTCAGCAAAAATTCTCACAGGGGGGGTTGAACGATGGAGCCCAGAAACAAGGGGGGGGGGAGTTTGGGGGGTGCAGTTTGACAGAAAGAAAGAGCACAATCAAATTTAGAGGTTCCAGAGCTCCACTCCTGTGAGCTCCTGCCCAAAATGAGGCTTGGCTCCTGCCATTTTTGACCCTGTGGGCATCTTTGAAGAAGAAGAAGAAGAAGAAGAAGAAGAAGATATTGGATTTATATCCCGCCCTCCTCTCCGAAGAGTCTCAGAGCAGCTCACAATCTCCTTTCCCTTCCTCCCCACAACAGACACCCTGTGAGGTAGATGAAGATATTGGATTTATATCCTGCCCTCCACTCCGAAGAGTCTCAGAGCGGCTCACAATCTCCTTTCCCTTCCTCCCCCACAACAGACGCCCTGTGAGGTAGATGAAGATATTGGATTTATATCCCGCCCTCCACTCCGAAGAGGCTCAGAGCGGCTCACAATCTCCTTTACCTTTCTCCCCCACAACAGGCACCCTGTGAGGTAGATGAAGATATTGGATTCATATCCCGCCCTCCACTCTGAAGAGGCTCAGAGCAGCTCACAATCTTCTTTCCCTTCCTCCCCCACAACAGACAACCTGTGAGGTAGATGAAGATATTGGATTTATATCCCACCTTCCACTCCAAAGAGGCTCAGAGCGGCTCACAATCTCCTTTCCCTTCCTCCCCCACAACAGACGCCCTGTGAGGTAGATGAAGATATTGGATTTATATCCCGCCCTCCACTCCGAAGAGGCTCAGAGCGGCTCACAATCTCCTTTCCTTTCCTCCCCCACAACAGACGCCCTGTGAGGTAGATGAAGATATTGGATTTATATCCCACCTTCCACTCTGAAAAGTTTCAGAGCGGCTCACAATCTCCTTTCCTCCCCCACAACAGACACCCTGTGAGGTGGGTGGGGCTGAGAGAGCTCTCCGAGAAGCTGCCCTTTCAAGGACAACTTCTACCAGAGCTATGGCTGACCCAAGGCCATGCCAGCAGGTGCAAGTGGAGGAGTGGGGAATCAAACCTGGTTCTCCCAGATAAGAGACCGCACACTTAACCACTACACCAAACTGACACTCATCTTTGGAATGCAGATGTCAAATTAGGGTTGCCAAGTCCAATTCAAGAAATATCTGGGGACTTTGGGGGTGGAGCCAGGAGACTTTGGGGGGTGGAGCTGGGAGCAAGGTTGCGAATAGCACGATTGAACTCCAAAGGGAGTTCTGGCCATCACATTTAAAGGGACCGCACACCTTTTAAATGCCTTCCGTCCGTTGGAAATAATGAAGGATAGAGGAACCTTCTTTGGGGTCTCATAGAATTGGACCCCCTGGTCCAATCTTTTTGAAACACAGAGGGTGTTTTGAGGAGAGGCGTTGGATGCTATGCTGCAAATGTGGTGCCTTTGCCAAGTCCAATTCAAGGAATACCTGGGGACTTTGGGGGTGGAGCCAGGAGACATTGGGGTGGAGCCAGGAGCAAGGGTGTGACAAGCACGATTGAATTCCGAAGGGAGTTCTGGCCATCACATTTGAAAGGACTGCACACCTTTTAAATGCTTTCCCTCCTTAGAAATCAGGATGGGGGACTTTCTTTGGGGGCTCATAGAACTGGACCCCACAGTCCAATCTTTTTGAAACTTAGAGGGTCTTTTGAGGAGAGATATCAGATGCTATGCTGCAAAGATCCACCCTGAGCCTATATGGGAAAGGGTGGAATAGAAATCGACCAAATAAATAAATAAATGTAAAGTTGGCGCCACTACCTCAGATAGGGTTGCCAATCCCCAGGTGGGGGCAGGAGATCCTTCGGTTTGGAGGCCCTTTCCCAGCTTCAGGGTCATCAGAAAGCGGGAGGAGGGGACGGAAATGTCTGCTGGAAACTTGTTATTCCCTATGGAGATTTATTCCCATAGAAAATAATGGGAGAATTGATCTGCAGGTATCTGGGGCTCTGGGGGGGGGCTTTTTTTGAGGTAGAGGCACCAAATTTTCAGTACAGTATCTAGTGCCCCTCCCCAAAATATCCCCCAAGTTTCAAAACGATTGGACCAGGGGGTCCAATTCTATGAGCCCCAAAAGATGGTGCCCCTATCCTTCATTATTTCCTATGGAAGGAAAGCATTGAAAAGGTGTGGCGTCCCTTTAAATGTGATGGCCAGAACTCCCTTTGGAGTTCAATTATGCTTGTCACAGCCTTGATCTTGGCCCCACCCCTAATGTCTCCTGGCTCCATCCCCAAAGTCTCCTGACTCCACCCCCAGAGTCCCCAGATATTTCTTAAATTGGACTTGGCAACCCTAACCTCAGAAAACAGCCCCCTCAGCCCCCGTGCAACTGTCCCCGCTGTGCCACCACGTCACGGCAGCCATTTTGGTTTTTTTTGCTGTGTTTACCATGTGACATAGGGTTGCCGATCCCCAGGTGGGGGCAGGAAATTCCCCCGCTGATCAATTTCCCATTATTCCCTATGGGAATCGGTCTCCATAAGGATTAATGAGTGCCCATTTCCCTCCCCTGCTTTCTGATGTCCCTGAAGCGGGGGAAGGGCCTCCAAACCGGGGGATCCCCTGCCCCCACCTGGGGATTGGCAACCCTCTGTCAGATGGTAAGCACACACCAAAAAACCCAAAATGGCTGCCGTGACGTGGTGGCACCGCAGGGAAGGTTGTACGGCGAAGATCCTTATTCTGTGGTTGCAGCTTCAACTGAAGAAATCTGTACTGTCAATTAGATCCCCAATGACCAGTTAGTGACCTTCTCATTTTGGGAGAATAGCTTCCCCGGCCATGGCTACATTCTAAAAAAATATGTGATGGGCACCAAGAAAGGTGGCAGTGTTCCCCACAGTGGCCGCAGGCACCATTTTGGTTTCCCCTGTATTACAAGATCGTGTGAAGTGCTGTCAAGATAAAGTGTCCAGTGTTTTGATGTTCTGCTGGTGATGACACTGTTTTCACCTGTCTTTGCCCATTCTCTCTCTCTCTCTCTCTCTCTCTCTCCCCCACATCCAGGAGAACTGGGTTGGATTCCTCACTCCTCCACTTGTAGCTGCTGGAATGACATTGGGTCAGCCATAGCTCTCGTAGGAGTTGTCCTTGAAAGGGCAGCTTCTGGGGGAGCTCTTTCAGCCCCACCCACCTCATAGGCTGTCTGTTGTGGGGGAGGAAGGTAAAGGAGATTGTGAGCCGCTCTGAGATTCGGAGTGGACGACGGGATATAAATCCAATTTCTTCTCCTTCTCTTCCTCCTCTTCCTCCTCCTTCTCCTCCTTCTCCTCCTCCTTCTCCTCTTCCTCCTTCGGAGGTTTGGTGTAGTGGTTAAGTGTGTGGACTCTTATCTGGGAGAACCGGGTTTGATTCCCCACTCCTCCACTTGCACCTGCTAGCATGGCCTTGGGTCAGCCATAGCACTGGCAGAGGTTGTCCTTGAAGGGCAGCTGCTGTGAGAGCCCTCTCCAGCCCCACCCACCTCACAGGGTGTCTGTTGTGGGGGAGGAAGGTAAAGGAGATTGTGAGCCATTCTGAGACTCCTTGGAGTGGAGGGCGGGATATAAATCCAATATCTTCATCTACCTCACAGGGTGCCTGTTGTGGGGGGGGGGGAAGGGAAAGGAGACTGTGAGCCCCTCTGAGACTCTTCAGAGTGGAGGGCGGGATATAAATCCAATATCTTCATCTACCTCACAGGGTGTCTGTTGTGAGGGAGGAAGGTAAAGGAGATTGTGAGCCGCTCTGAGACTCTTCGGAGTGGAGGGTGGGATATAAATCCAATATCTTCATCTACCTCACAGGGTGACTGTTGTGGGGGAGGAAGGTAAAGGAGATGGTGAGCCGCTCTGAGACTCTTCGGAGTGGAGGGCGGGATATAAATCCAATATCTTCATCTACCTCACAGGGTGTCTGTTGTGGGGGAGGAAGGGAAAGGAGATTGTGAGCCGCTCTGAGACTCTTCGGAGTGGAGGGTGGGATATAAATCCAATATCTTCATCTACCTCACAGGGTGACTGTTGTGGGGGAGGAAGGTAAAGGAGATGGTGAGCCGCTCTGAGACTCTTCGGAGTGGAGGGCGGGATATAAATCCAATATCTTCTTCTCCTCCTCCTCCTCCTCCTTCTTCTTCCTCGTCGTCTGTCTGTCTGTGCATCTCAAAAACCTCCCTCTTGTTTTTGGGCAGGGGGAGAGACAGAGAAGAGGATAAACTTTACTGGAGATCCAATCTCTCTCTTTCCCTCCCCTTTCCCTTTGCATTATGAGCAGACATGCCTTTCCCCCTCTTTTTTTTTTTCTTGTGAGAACATAAGGCAGGGACAGCCGCAAATTATGATAAAAAATAATTAAAATAATTGTGCGTCGCTGCCCTTGGCTCAAGGAGGACAAACTGTTACTGGGAAATAAATTGGATAAGTGGAATGAATCTTGCAAATTCGTTTAATGTTAGTGGAGGGGGTGGGATGAGCTGGAAATCAAGGACACGTTGCAGCAACCTCGGGCTATTGATCTTGGGTTGTAGATTTCTAACCCTCTCTTATTCCTAAGGCCAAGCATGAGTAATTCTTTCCCTCTTTCATTCTCAACACAGTTTGTAGCTGTTATTTGAGATTAGAGCACACTGCCCTGGACCTGTCTTGTACAAGGATAAGCGAACGCTCCCCATTTCGTTCTGCTTTCGTATTGCTTTATATTAGAGATTCTATGCCTGCTGTTCTAGTTTTCTGCTTGCTGCTGGTGGCATTGGGGTTTTTTTTTGATTATATAGCGTTGAATGGCTCTGACTGGTTGGCCCAGGCGAGCCCAATCTCAGAAGCTAAGTGGGGTTGGGAGACCACCAGGGAGAACTCTGCAGAGGAAGGCAATAGGAATCCACCTCACTTGCCTTGAAGGCCCCTTAATTGGGTCACCATAAGACTCTGCAGAGGAAGACAATGGCCAACCACCTCTGCTTCTCACTTGCCTTGACAATCCCTTGCTGGGGTCACCATAAGTCTTGGATGGGAGACCACCAAGGAAGACTCTGCAGAGGAAGGCCATGGCCAACCACCTCTGCTTCTCACTTGCCTTGAAAGCCCCTTGCTGGGATCTCCATAAGTCTTGGATGGAGACCACCAAGGAAGACTCTGCAGAGGAAGGCCATGGCCAACCATCTCTGCTTCTCACTTGCCTTGAAAGCCCCTTGCTGGGGTCACCATAACTCTTGGATGGGAGACCACCAGGGAAGACTCTGCAGAGGAAGGCCATGGCCAACCACCTCTGCTTCTCACTTGCCTTGAAAGCCCCTTGCTGGGGTCACCGTAAGTCTTGGATGGGAGACCACCAGGGAAGACTCTGCAGAGGAAGGCCATGGCCAACCACCTCTGCTTCTCACTTGCCTTGAAAGCCCCTTGCTGGAATCAGCATAAGTCTTGGATGGGAGACCACCAAGGAAGACTCTGCAGAGGAAGGCCATGGCCAACTACCTCTGCTTCTCACTTGCCTTGAAAGCCCCTTGCTGGGATCAGCATAAGTCTTGGATGGGAGACCACCAAGGAAGGGTCTGCAGAGGAAGGCCATGGCCAACCACCGCTGCTTCTCACTTGCCTTGAAAGCCCCTTGCTGGAATCAGCATAAGTATTGGATGGGAGACCACCAAGGAAGACTCTGCAGAGGAAGGCCATGGCCAACTACCTCTGCTTCTCACTTGCCTTGAAAGCCCCTTGCTGGAATCAGCATAAGTCTTGGATGGGAGACCACCAAGGAAGACTCTGCAGAGGAAGGCCATGGCCAACTACCTCTGCTTCTCACTTGCCTTGAAAGCCCCTTGCTGGGGTCACCATAAGTCTTGGATGGGAGACCACCAAGGAAGACTCTGCAGAGGAAGGCCATGGCCAACTACCTCTGCTTCTCACTTGCCTTGAAAGCCCCTTGCTGGGGTCACCATAAGTCTTAGATGGGAGACCACCAGGGAAGACTCTGCAGAGGAAGGCCATGGCCAACCACCTCTGCTTCTCACTTGCCTTGAAAGCCCCTTGCTGGGGTAGCCATAAGACTTGCATTTAAAGATGTGCAGTCCCTTTAAATGTGATGGCCAGAACTCCCTTCAGAGTTCAGTAATGCTTATATGAACATATGAACCTGCCTTATACTGAATCAGACCCTCGGTCCATCAAAGTCAGTATTGTCTACTCAGACTGGCAGCGGCTCTCCAGGGTCTCAAGATGAGGTTTTTCACACCTACTTGCCTGGACCCTTTTAAGTTGGAGATGCCGGGGATTGAGCCTGGGACCTTCTGCTTCCCAAGCAGATGCTCTACCTCTGAGCCACCGTCCCTCCCAAACTTTCTCACAACCTTGCTCCTGGCTCCACCCCAATGTCTCCTGGCTCCACCTCTGAAGTCCCCAGATAGTCCTTGAATTGGACTCGGCAACCCAAACACCAACAGAGGAAGCAGGTAGCCTCATTAGTCCAAAGCAAAATTCAAAGCCCAAAGTCTGGGATGAGGATGTACAAAAGTGGCCATTTCTTTACATAGCAAGTGATTAATAATAATAATAATAATAATAATAATAACTTTTAATTTCTATCCCGCCCTCCCCGCCAAAGCAGGCTCAGGGCGGCTTACAACATAAAATACATTATACATCAGATTACATAAATTGCAAATAAAATCCAAGTTAAGACAAATTACAAGTTAAAATTTACAAATTACAATGGTGCTAAATGTAGAATTTGCTGTCAAAGGATGTAGGGTGCAAATGTAGAATTTGCTGTCAAAGGATGTAGGGATGGTCAAAGGCACAGACAGATTGAAAAGCAGATTAGATTCACGGGGGATAGGTCGACCAGCGCCTGCTAGCTATTGGGGAGTTAAGGGAACCTCCACATTCAGAGGCAGTCACCTTCTGAATCTCAGTGCCAGGAAGCAACATCAGGAGAAGGCCTCAGCCTCTGTGCCCTGATGTTGGGTTTCCAGATGGCCAATAGGTGAAAAAGGATCCTGGACTAGATGGACCACTGGTCTGATCCAGCAGGGCTCTTCTGATGTCCTTATGAAGGCCTCGGCCTCTATGCCCTGTTGTTCTCCCTCCTGGGGAAATGATTGGCCCCTGAGAGAGACAGGATGCTGGACTAGATGGACCACTGGTCTGATCCAGCAGGGCTCTTCTGATGTCCTTATGAAGGCCTCGGCCTCTCTGCCCTGTTGCTGGCCCTCCAGAGGAACTGGTTGGCCACTGTGTGAGACAGGATGCTGGGCTAGATGGACCACTGGTCTGATCCAGCAGGGCTCTTCTGATGTTCTTATGAAGTCCATGGCCTCTCTGCCCTGTTGTTGGCCCTCCAGAGGAACTGGTTGGCCACTGTGTGAGACAGGATGCTGGGCTAGATGGACCACTGGTCTGATCCAGCAGGGCTCTTCTGATGTTCTTATGAAGGCCTCAGCCTCTCTGCCCTGTTGTTGGCCCTCCAGAGGAACTGGTTGGCCACCGTGTGAGACAGGATGCTGGGTTAGATGGACCACTGGTCTGATCCAGCAAGGCTCCTAACTTCAGATAGTACAGATAAACTTTATTCAGAGAGCTTCATCTTGGAGAATAAAGATGACGTTAAACATTACACTTTGTATAGCCGTTCTGCGGTATTCACATTGCAAAGTCACACCAGCCAGCCTTTCGAGTTGTCCAAACTTTCTGTATCATATGTTATAAAATGTGCATCTTGGGTTCCTTTTGATCCCCGGGTCATGAAATATGTAGCATCGACAGCTCACCTGAGGCGACTTCGCAACAAACCCGACGCCCGCTGGCTCCGACCAAATTCTTAGCATCTGGATTCCTTTCAAGCAGCTGGCTTTCTCTTGACCTGAAAGCCAACCGTCAGCCGTCTCAGCCTTGGATTATCTTTATCTCACAAGGTTCCAGGCTGGTATTTTCATGCCGATCCAGTGATCTCCGGGTCCTTCGCGGCGGAAGCTTCGTTGCATTACAAAAATTGCTTGTGACGTTGGACAACAGAGAGGCGCAAGTTTTTGTGATAGCCCCCTCTGACATGGCAAAGTGCTCTGAAGGGCACAGACGGAGGAGCGGGCGTGAAATTTGTCACAGGGGTGCCAGCAGTTATGGCAGATGCGCCATCCAGACCAGAGGTCTGTGATTTCCACATCGGGTGGCGTCGCTTTTTGGAATTCCAGGGATGAATTCACAGCGGCTGCCCTTTCAAGGACAGAGTCTCAGAGGGGCCTACAATCTCCGATCCCTTCCTTCCCCATCACAGACACCCTGTGAGGCGGGTGAGGCTGAGAGAGCTCTCCCAGAAGCTGCCCTTTCTAGGACAGAGTCTCAGAGCTGCCTACAATCTCCTTTTAGGGGAGGGACGGTGGCTCAGTGGTAGAGCATCTGCTTGGGAAGCAGAAGGTCCCAGGTTCAATCCCCGGCATCTCCAAAAAAGGGTCCAGGCAAATAGGTGTGAAAAACCTCAGCTTGAGACCCTGGAGAGCCGCTGCCAGTCTGAGAAGACAATACTGACTTTGATGGACCAAGGGTCTGATTCAGTATAAGGCAGCTTCATATGTTCATATGTACATATGAGAAATTAAGGTGGCATTTTTCAAAATTTAATTTATATTCATTCGTTTTTGGTTTTGTTCATGCGCGTTTTTTTATTTATATGTTTCTGCTATTTATATATCTATGGCCATGGCACAATGCAGGAAACTCACAAATACCTCCCCCTAAATTCACTGGATCCTCATGGCTGTCAGGTGGCCATCTAGCCTCTGTTTCAAAACCTCCAAGGAAGGAGAGCCCACCACCTCCCAAGGAGGAAGCCTGTTCCACTGAGGAACCTCTCTAACTCATAGAATCGTAGAGTTGGAAGGGACCTCCAGGGTCATCTAGTTCCAACGCCCTGCCCAATGCAGGAAATTTCCAAATACCTCCCCCTAAAGTCACAGCATCCACATTGCTGTCAGGTGGCCATCTAGCCTCTGTTTCAAAACCTCCAAGGAAGGAGAGCCCACCACCTCCCGAGGAGGAAGCCTGTTCCACTGAGGAACCACTCTTAACGGTCAGGAAGTTCTTCCTAACGTTGAGCCAGAAACTATTGATTTAACTTCAACCCACTGGTTCTGGTCCTACCTTCTGGGGCCACAGAAAACAATTCCACACCATCCTCTCGAATGACAGACCTTCAAGGACTTGAAGATGGTGATCAGATCACCTCTCAGCCGCCTCCTCTCCAGGCTAAACATGCCCAGCTTCACCCCCTCCCTCAATGCTGCCCTCTCCAGGATCCACCCCCTAACTCCCCAGATATTTCCCAACCCAGAGCTGGCCACCCGAAGAAGATTCAGCCAGCCGATCCTTTTTTCGGGCTCTGACCTTATAGATACACCCCCTTTGCTGGCCTTCGCAGCTAATCCACTCCGACTCCTCCAGTTCCATTTCGTAATGTGAGGTTACTAACAGCCTCCAGGTGACCTCGGCTTCGGGGATGCGCATTTATGGCAGAGAACACATACATCAATAACAGCAGCAATATCCAAGCCCCCTCCTTCCCCCCCTCTCTGCCTGATAACAGAGATGCTTCTGCCATCACTTTGGCTACTACAAGCGCTGGAGATGTTCAGGGCCTCTCATTATCAGATTAAAGGCATGTCAATTCCCGCTGGAGAGAGAGGGCAAAGGCCTTTGGCTTCTCTTAGCAATAGCCCGGTACCTTCATACCTGGCTGTGAAAAAAACCAGGGCTCATTCGCTCTTTCTCTCTCTCTCTCTCTCTTTTTTTCTTTTCCGCCCAATAAAAGCAAAAAGCCACAAACAGCGTTCCCCCTAAGCTGAGTCGGCGTGAGCTAGCTCACAGATTTTTAGCCTCCGGCTCACACATTTTTTGTCATGGCTCAGGAAGGATGACCCCAGAGCACAATAACGCTAGCACCAAATTGTTTTATATGTTTTAATTGCTCATTGTTTAGTTTTTCTAAAGAGCCCCAAGCATTTCAACCTTTCTTCATAGGGAAAGTGTTCCAACCCTTTCATCATTCTAGTTGCCCTTTTCTGCACTTTTTCCAGTGCTATAATATCCTTTTTGAGGTGCGGCGACCAGAATTGCACACAGTACTCCAAATGAGACCGCACCATCGATTTATACAGGGGCATTATGATACTGGCTGATTTATACCAATTATATCAATTGATTTATATCAATTTCCAGACAACAGAGATCGGTTCTTCTTGAAGAAACGGCTACTTTGGGGTGGATTCTATGGCCGTGTCCCTTGCTGAGGTCCCCCCGCTCTCCATAGGTTCTACCCCCGCCCCCTGCAAATCTCCAGGAATTTCCCAACCCAGAACTGGCAACCGTACTGGGTTCTCACACGCTGCTGGCAGGCGTCACGTTGCCCGTCCTTGTTATTAAAACTATTTATCGGAGGGGGACTTCCTATTTTCTTTTTGGATCAACCGGAGATAATACAACATGCTTGTTTTAATTTGCAAGGTTAACTGATCTAATTATCTGTGTGTGTTTATTTAAATCCGGTTTTTTTGCACTCTCCGCTAGGGCCGGGAAGAGGAAGTCTCTTAAAACGAGATGATAGAGCTCAGCGGGCCTCCTTGTAGGGAAAAAAAAAAGATTTTTCTAATAACGCGCAAATTTATTAACAGACCAAAGATAAATAGAGGGGTTATTTACATTCCACAAATTTCAGGAGGAACCTTTTTGTGTGCCTGCGCGCAATGCAAAGCTATCGACGGTAGTCAAATAGCTGTTCTTCCGACTCCCCTAGGAGTTGAATTTTCGCGCTTTACCGGATTTGCATTCTGTACTTCTAACTGCAAAAGATTCTGGGACTGTAGGGTTGCCAGGTCCAATTTAAGAAATATCTGGGGACTTTGGGGATGGAGCAAGGAGACTGCAGGGGGTGGAGCCAGGAGACTGTGGGGGGTGAAGCCAGGAGACTGTGGGGGGGGTGGAGCCAGGAAACTGTGGTGGGGTGGAGCCAGGAGACATTGGGGGTGGAGCCAGGAGACATTGGGGGTGGAGCCAGGAACAGGGGTCATTTTGTAGAAAAATAGCTGGTGGAGCTCATTACCATAACTCATTAGCATATGCTGCCCCACCGCCAGCCAAAAGCAACCCGACGCAAGAAAGGAGAGCCCCGGGCGGGCGAGGCCTGCTTGGACTGGCTAGAGATTCAGCCAGCCCAAGCAGGCTTCGCTCGCCTGGGGCTCTCCTGGGCCACTCCCCCCCACCCAGTCAAAAGGCCAGTAAGTCACTTGCTGCCCAAAATCACATAAGAAGTGGAGAAAGAGTGGGGCGGGCTTCTCTGGGGTTAATGTGGGCTGCTGGGGGTGTGGCAAAGCCCCTGGTGGCTGGCTGGCTGCCCGCACTCCTAATCCAGGGATTGTTATGCAGCTGCACCTACTATTCAATTGACAAGGTAGGTGGAAAGGAAGAGGGGGAACCCTCAGAATAGTTCATGAGCTCCACTCCTGCAAGCTCCTGCTGAATCCGAGGCCTGGCCAGGAACAAGATTGTGACAAGCCCAACTGAACTCCAAAGGGAGTTCTGGCCATCACATTTAAAGGGACCATACACCTTTTAAATGCCTTCCCTCCGTTGGAAATAATGAAGGACAGGGGCGCCTTCTTTGGGGTCTCATCGAATTGGACTCCCTGATGAACCTCCTGACGGCACCTGGGTTTTGGCCACTGATCCAGCATGGCTTCTCTTGTGTTCTCACTGGTCGGCTCTATACAGGTTTTTATATTTTCTTCACACATTCCTCCTGGATTCAGAACTGCTGGTCATCGCCCTATTGGCCCCGCCCGTTTAGAATGCCGTGACATCACAGCAGCCCAGCCGATGCAGGTGAAGACACTGCCCTCTTTTGGGGGAAACACGTTACACGTAAAATGGAAGGACAAAGTCGGGGTCCAGCAGCCCCTCGAAGACCAACAAAGTTTTATTAAAATGTAAGCCTTCGTACGCATGCACACTTCATCAGACAATGGGATAGGGTACGGTGAGCGGAGCCACGTATGGCTGACGGGCAGTGATTGCGAATGCAATTCTTTGCCATTGGATTCTAACTTGGCACCGTTTTGCATTCTCAACCTCTGCCCATCAGCTATATGTAGCTCTGCTCTCTGTACCTCATTCCTTGGAAGAAGAAGAAGAAGAAGAGGAAGAGGAAGAAGAGGAAGAAAAAGAAGAAGAAGTTATATCCTGCCCTATACTCTGAGTCTCATAGAGCAGTCACAGTCTCCTTTACCTTCCTCCCCCACAACAGACACCCTGTGAGGTAGATGAAGATATTGGATTTATATCCCGCCCTCCACTCCGAAGAGTCTCAGAGCGGCTCACCATCTCCTTTACCTTCCTCCCCCACAACAGACACCCTGTGAGGTAGATGAAGATATTGGATTTATATCCCGCCCTCCACTCCGAAGAGTCTCAGAGCGGCTCACAATCTCCTTTCCCTTCCTCCCCCACAACAGACACCCTGTGAGGTAGATGAAGATATTGGATTTATATCCCGCCCTCCACTCCGAAGAGTCTCAGAGCAGCTCACAATCTCCTTTCCCTTCCTCCCCCACAACAGACACCCTGTGAGGTAGATGAAGATATTGGATTTATATCCCGCCCTCCACTCCGAAAAGTCTCAGAGCGGCTCACAATCTTCTTTACCTTCCTCCCCCTCAACAGACACCCTGTGAGGTAGATGAAGATATTGGATTTATATCCCGCCCTCCACTCCAAAGAGTCTCAGAGTGGCTCACAATCTCTTTCCCTTCCTCTCCCACAACAGACACCCTGTGAGGTGGGTGAGGCTGAGAGGGTTCTGCCAGCAGTTGCCCTTTCAAGGACAATCTCTGCCAGAGCTACGGCTGACCCAAGGCCATTCCAGCAGGTGCAAGTGGAGGAGCGGGGAATCAAACCCGTTTCTCCCAGATAAGAGTCCGCACACTTCACCACTGCACCAAACTGGCTCCCCCAGTGCGAAAGACGTCTTCATGCATACGAAAGCTTCCATTCTGAATAAAACTTGGTTGGTCTTAAAGGTGCCACTTGACTCCTGCTTTGTTCTACTGCTTCACACCCACACGGCTGCCCACCTGGACCTATCTACATAAAATCGAAGCCATTGGCCAACGGAATGGGGGAGCGTTTGCTTTTCTGCTTCTTGATCCGCGTAAGTCAAAGGGAGAGGTATCCTCGGAGAAGGAAAGAAAACACACTTACTTTTTTGTGTGAGACCGCTGTCACTGATAGCATCGCGTGACAGAGTGAACAGGGAGGCCACCGAACCCGGCATCATCCGGAAGCGCGGAAAGAGCGAGGGAATCCTGAGGTGTCGTCGTCCTAATGGCTCAGAGGAAATGAGGAGGATAAATGCCCAAGTTCTAATACCTCGGCTTGTCAACATCCTATTTCTTGAGGGGGCTTAACGGCCTTCCTTACAGTCATGGCAGGAATTATTCTGTAAGACGGTAGTGCTCTTTAACCGTTCCCTGTGTCGTGACAGGAAAGCTGGGTCTGCCGTGTCTCAAGTTGAATTCTGGTGAGAGGTGAAGAACCGCTGATACTTTAATTCTTCGCAGAATCCTAGAGTTGGAAGGGACCTCCAGGGTCATCTAGTCCAACCCCCTGCACAAGGCAGGAAACTCACAAACACCTCCCCCTAAATTCACAGGATCTTTCCCTGTTTCTCTATTTCTTTCCCTGTTTTTTTCTTTTCATCTTTCCCTGTTGCTCTAGCAGTCTTGGTGTGTGTGTGTGTGTGTGTGTGTGTGTGTGTGTGTGTGTGTGTGTCTACCTGTATGCCTGGAAGCCATAGTGACCTCCAGCGACCTCTACTGGGGACTAGACATTTTTCAGAGAGTTGGTTTAATAGCCCTTTCTCTTAGGGTTGCCAATCCCCAAGGAGAGGAAGGGGATCCGGTGGTTTGGAGGCCCTCCCCCCGCTTCAGGGTCATCAGAAAGCTGTGGAGGGGGGAGGCAAATGTCTGCTGGGCACTCCATTATTCCCTGTGGAGACTGCTTCCCTTAGGGTTTAATGGATAATTGATTTGTGGGACTCTGGGAGGGGGGTATGTTTTCAGGTAGAGGCACCAGATCTACAGCGTAGCATCCTATGCCTCTCCTCAAAAGACCCTCCAAGTTCCAAAAGGATTGGACCAGGGAGTCCAGTTCTGTGGGCCCCAAAAGAAGGTGCCCCTATCCTTCATTCTTTCCAATGGAGGGAATGCATTTAAAAGGTGTGCGGTCCCTTTAAATGTGATGGCCAGAGCTCCCCTTTGAAGTTCAATTACGCTTGTCCCAACCTTGCTCCTGGCTCCGCCCCCAAAGTTCCCCAATCTTTCTTGAACTGGAATCGGCAACCCTCGTCATGTCTTATGTGAGTGGTGGAAGGGAAAAGGAGTTCATCTCTTCTACCACCATGCTGAGAGCTCCGTAAATATATGCTCCCAGTCCTAAAGAGCGTGTTTGTATGCCAGTTCAGTGTAATTTGGTTTATGCCAGTTTGGTGTGGTGGTTAAGTGTGCGGACTCTTCTCTGGGAGAACCGGGTTTGATTCCCCACTCCTCTACTCCTCCACTTCAAGCTGCTGGAATGGCCTTGGGTCAGCCATAGCTCTTGTAGGAGTTGTCCTTGAAAGGGCAGCTGCTGTGAGGGCCCTCTCAGCCCCACCCACCTCACAGGGTGTCTGTTGTGGGGGGAGAAGATATAGGAGATTGTAAGCTGCTCTGAGTCTCTGTCCTTGAAAGGGCAGCTTCTGTGAGAGCCCACTCAGCCCCACCCACCTCACAGGGTGTCTGTTGCAAGGGGTGAAGATATAGGAGATTGTAAGAGAGCCCCGTGGCGCAGAGTGGTAAAGCTGCAGTACTGCAGTCTGAGCCCTCTGCTCACGACCTGGAGAGCCAGTTTGGTATAGTGGTTAAGTGTGCAGACTCTTATCTGGGAGAACCGGGTTTGATTCTCCACTCCTCCACTTGCACCTGCTAGCATGGCCTTGGGTCAGCTAGAGCTCTGGCAGAGGTTGTCCTTGAAAGGGCAGCTGCTGTGAGAGCCCTCTCCAGCCCCACCCACCTCACAGGGTGTCTGTTGTGGGGGAGGAAGGTAAAGGAGATTGTGAGCCGCTCTGAGACTCTTCGGAGTGGAGGGCGGGATATAAATCCAATATCTTCTTCTTCTTCTTCAATCCCAGCAGAAGCTGGTTCAGGTAGCCAGCTCCAGGTTGACTCAGCCTTCCATCCTTCCGAGGTCGATAAAATGAGTCCCCAGCTTTCTGGGCGGAAAGCGTAGATGACTGGGGAAGGCAATGGCAAACCACCCCGTGAAAAGTCTGCCGTGAAAACGTTGTGAAAGCAACGTCACCCCAGAGTCGAAAACAACCGGTGCTTGCACACGGGACTACCTTTGCCTTTTACCTTTAAGGTGCTCCGAGTCTTTGATTCGGAGAGAAGGACGGGGGGGGGGGTATAAATCTGCAGTCTTCTTCTTCTTCTAAACTGCCTAGCCTGATTGTAAACTGAAGCACTTCATCAGTTGGGAAATGGAACCAAATCTTTGAACGGCCTTCGGACACCAGCATAAACGTAAGGGCCCGACTCCACGCACGATTACTCAGGCTCCAGAATTTCACCACGACCCACTCCTTGGTAACTGCATTGAGGTATGCTCCCTTGGTAATATATCCTTCATCAATTTGCTCGTCTACGTCCGGAGAGGCTTCTTATCACGTTAGACCTCTCGTTCCCAGCCTAAATTTAACAACTGATTTATAACCATGTATATATATATTTTTTTGCACCTGTTCCCATCTGAACTCATCGTTTCTGAACGCGAGTGACCGGTATGGCAGATGTAACCTCGCTTTCCAGCCTTCTGTGGTGTTAATATTCCCCCCCCCCCCATTCCTGATCAGATAACGTCTAGCCAAAGCCATCCGCATAACTCTTTTCTCCCTGATGTGTTTTGCAAAGTGCCTAACAAGGCACTCTTTGGAAAAGGAGGTAGCTTGTGCATTAAAGGAGATCCATTGAGATCTGAAGGTGGATTTGTTGCCTCTTATCTTTCTGTGTGTTCCTGCTACAGTTGGGGCTAGCGGGTAGGGGATCCCCGGTTTGGAGAGCCTCTCCCTGCTTCAGGGTCATCAGAAAGTGGGGGAAGGGGAGGGGAATCTCTGCTGAGGACTCTATTGTTCCCTATGGAGATTTATTTCCATAGAAAATAATGGAGAATTGATCTGTGGGTATCTGGGGCTCTGGGGGGGAGGGCTGTTTCTTGAAGTAGAGGCCCCAAATTTTCAGCACGGCACATGGTGCCTCTCCCCAAAATACCCACCGAGTTGCAAAAAAGATTGGATAAGGGGGTCCAGATCTTTGAGCCCCCAAAGAAGGTGCCCCTATCCTTCATTATTTGCAACGGAGGGAAGGCACTTAAAAGATGTGCAGTCCCTTTACATGCGATGGCCAGAACTCCCTTTGGAGTTCAATCGTGCTTGTCGTTCCCTTGCTCCTGGCTCCACCCAAGAAGTACTTTTCTCTCTCCACCCAAGAGAAAGAAGTCCTTTTCTCCCTTTCTCACAATACAACAACTCGTGGGCATTCGATGAAATTGCTGAGCAGACAGGTTAAAACGGATAAAAGGAAGTACTTCTTCACCCAAAGGGTGATTAACATGTGGAATTCACTGCCTCAGGAGGTGGTGGCGGCCACAAGCATGGCCACCTTCAAGAGGGGTTTAGATAAAAATATGGAGCAAAGGTCCATCAGTGGCTATTAGCCACAGTGTGTGTGTATATATATAATTTTTTTGCCACTGTGTGACACAGAGTGTTGGACTGGATGGGCCATTGGCCTGATCCAGCATGGCTTCTCTTATGTTCTTATGTGACCCAGAGTGTTGGACTGGATGGGCCATTGGCCTGATCCAACAGGGCTTCTCTTATGTTCTTCTGTGACACAGAGTGTTGGACTGGATGGGCCGTTGGCCTGATCCAACATGGCTTCTCTTATGTTCTTCTGTGACACAGAGTGTTGGACTGGATGGGCCACTGGCCTGATCCAACAGGGCTTCTCTTATGTTCTTCTGTGACACAGAGTGTTGGACTGGATGGGCCATTGGCTTAATCCAACATGGCTTCTCTTATGTTCTTAACATGAAGGCATCTTGGAATTCCCTGGACAGGTCATCAAATTCTGCCCCACCTGTTTCCAATTCTTTATCAACAGGGGATATTCCATAAACACTGAAAATAATATTGAAACTCTTAAACCAACATCCATAGGGACCAATGGTCTCCAATAGAATCCTTCACTTACGGTTATAGGTTGCCTTCACTTGGGACCTATGTCTCTTTATTGTCTTGTTGATTATATAAATCAGTAGTTATTTGTCGCTATAAGTTTTGGGTTGTGTTATTTTTACCCAGCTGGGGTTTGGCAACCCTAGTTGACTGGGGAGAGATAAAGTGGGAGATTTGAGGGCTGAACCCCCAGAGCCACAACTCTGGAAAGGACACCTGTTTTAGACTGTCATAAGAACATAAGAGAGGCCATGTTGGATCAGGCCAATGGCCCATCCAGTCCAACACTCTGTGTCACATAAGAACATAAGAGAAGCCCTGTTGGATCAGGCCAATGGTCCATCCAGTCCAACACTCTGTGTCACATAAGAGAAGCCCTATTGGATCAGGCCAATGGCCCATCCAGTCCAACACTCTGTGTCACATAAGAACATAAGAGAAGCCCTGTTGGATCAGGCCAGTGGTCCATCCAGTCCAACGCTCTGTGTCACATAAGAACATAAGAGAAGCCATGTTGGATCAGGCCAGTGGTCCATCCAGTCCAACACTCTGTGTCACATAAGAACATAAGAGAAGCCCTGTGGGATCAGGCCAGTGGCCCCTCCAGTCCAACACTCTGTGTCACATAAGAACATAAGAGAAGCCATGTTGGATCAGGCCAGTGGTCCATCCAGTCCAACACTCTGTGTCACATAAGAACATAAGAGAAGCCCTGTGGGATCAGGCCAGTGGCCCCTCCAGTCCAACACTCTGTGTCACATAAGAACATAAGAGAAGCCACGTTGGATCAGGCCAATGGCCCACCCAGTCCAACACTCTGTGTCACATAATAACATAAGGGAAGCCATGTTGGGTCAGGCCAATGGCCCATCCAGTCCAACACTCTGTGTCACATAAGAACATAAGAAGAGCCTTGTTGGATCAGGCCAGTGGCCCCTCCAGTCCAACACTCTGTGTCACATAAGAACATAAGAGAAGCCCTGTTGGATCAGGCCAATGGCCCATCCAGTCCAACACTCTGGTCGTTTTCGCACTCACCTCCAGCCGGTGCGACCCCCCTCTTCACCGCGCGGGATCTGCGCGGATTTCGCACTAAATGCCGCGGAGCAGCCTTTTGCGCCGGAAACTCCCGTCGCAAAAGCCGCTCAAACGTAAATTGCCAAAAAGCAGTTTGGCATTTGAGCGGCTTTTGTGCCGGGAGTTTCCGGCGCAAAAGGCTGCTCTGCGGCATTTAGTGTGAAATCCGCGCAGATCCTGCGCGGTGAAGAGGGGGGTCGCGCCGGCTGGAGGTGAGTGCGAAAACCTTCTCTGTGTCATACAGTGGCCAAAAACCCCTGTGCCATCAGGAGGTCCATCAGTGGGGCCAGGACATTAGAAGCCCTCCCGCTATTGCCCTTCCCCAAGCACCAGGAATACACAGCATCATCTCCCCAGACATAAGAACATAAGAGAAGTCATGTTGGATAAGGCCAATGGCCCATCCAGCCCAACACTCTGTGTCACACAGTGGCCAAAATGCAGGTGCCATCAGGTCCATCAGTGAGGCCAGGACACTAGAAATCGTCACACTGTTGCCCCTTCCAAGCACCAAGAATAGAGAGCATCACTTGTCCCAGACATAAGAACACAAGAGAAGCCATGTTGGATCAGGTCACTGTCCCATCCAGTCCAATACTTTGTGTCACACAGTGGCCAAAAAGCCAGGCACCATCAGGAGGTCCATCAGTGGGGTTATGGCACTAGAAGCCCTCCCACTGTTGCCCCCCCCTCCAAGCACCCAGAATACAGAGCATCACTGCCCTAGACAGTGTTACTGATGAAACAAACACAAATTTGAGCAGACTTCGGAGGATGGTGGAAGACAGGAGGGCCTGAAGTGACTTTGTCCATGGGGTCGCAAAGAGTCAGACTCGACTGTGTGACTGAACGACAACGACAATAGCCACTGATGGACCTCTGCTCCATATGTTTATCCAATCCCCTCTTGAAGCTGTCTGCACAGCCATGCCCTTGCTATTCTGTTCTCAGAGAGGACCACAGCGTTCTCCCGCGTGCAGCGTGTGTCCTGGCATCTGTAGGCTTTCTCACTCCTGCTGGGAAAATGACAGATTGCAGCGCTGTGTCTTCCTTACCGATGGGAGTCGTTTGTACGGCCCACCGCATTGGAAGGGAATCAAGAGTTTTCTCCACCTTCCCCCCCCCCCCCCAAGAAAGGACTGGAGGCAGAGTAAGCTGAGCTGGGGGGAAAGGGAAAGAAATAAGAGCGTGAAAGTTCACTGGCTGCTTAATTGCTGGGGTCTCTTCTGTCCCCGTGTGTCAACACCGCCTTGTCAATAACTTGGAGGCGTCAGCGTGTTAATTAATGATTTACTCACACCGACCTTTGACCCCCGTGGTAAATAAAAGGGATTGAGTTGGCTTCTATATTAACTCCTGGGTTTGCTCAGCAGAAAGTGAGAGAGCTAGAACTGCTCCTGCTTTCCGTCCCACCCGTACCTGCCTCTAGGTCAGATGGAAGAAGAAGAAGAGAAAGATATTTGATTTCTATCCCACCCTCCACTCCGAATCTCAGAGCCTCAGAGCGGCTCACAATCTCCTTTGCCTTTCTCCCCCACATCAGACACCCTGTGACGTGGGTGGGGCTGAGAGGGCTCTCCCTGACGCTGCCCTTTCAAGGACAGAGTCTCAGAGCGGCCTACAATCTCCTTTCCCTTCCTTCCCCACGACAGGCACCCTGTGAGGTGGGTGGGGCTGAGAGGGCACTCACAACTGCTGCCCTTTTAAGGACAACCTCTGCCAGAGCTATGGCTGACCCAAGGCCATTCCAGCAGGTGCAAGTGAAGGAGTGGGGAATCAAATTTGGTGCTCCCAGATAAGAGTCTGCACACTTAACCACTACACCAAACCGGCTCTGCACCAAACTGGAGAGGCGTCCACTGTCAAGTCTATGTGCTATTTTGAGTGCTGCAAGACCCATTGATTTGGGTGGAAGCAGGGCTTTTTTGGTAGAAAAGACCCAGTAGGAATCCATTTGCGTATTAGGCCACACCCCCAGCATCACAATTGTTTTGTGTAGGAAAAAACCCAGCAGGAGCTCATCTGCATGTTAGGCCACACCCCCAACATCGTCATTGTTTTGCACAGGGCTTTTTTGGTAGACAAAGCCCAGCGGGAACATTTGCATATTAGGCCACACCCTCTGATGCTAAGCCAGCCGGACTGCGTTCCTGTGTGTTCCTGTCAGCACTTCCTTTGCCCAGTTCCCTGGATGCCGTGGGAGAGATACAAAGAAAGCACCTTTAAGACCAACAAGTGCTAACGTTTTAAGCATGTTTTATTTTAAGGGTGTTTTTTTTAAAAATCCTTAATTGTATTTGTCTGTGTCTTTTTAAAAGTTTATATCTCCGCAACATGGCATTGCATTCTGTGACACACATGGCCCAGCCCAGAGTTGGTTGAACTTGTTTCGTGTAAGAGCCACAAAGAATCAATGTCATATTTGAGAGCCACAAAACATAAATGTCAGATTTTGAGAGAAGGAAGGGAAGGAAGGAAGGAAGGAAGGAAGGAAGGAAGGAAGGAAGGAAGGAAGGAAGGAAGGAAGGAAGGAAGGAAGGAAGGAAGGAAGGAAGGAAGGGAGGGAAGGGAGGGAGGGAGGGAGGGAGGGAGGGAGGGAGAGAAGGGAGGGAGGGAGGGAGGAAGGAAGGAAGGAAGGAAGGAAGGAAGGAAGGAAGGAAGGAAGGAAGGAAGGAAGGAAGGAAGGAAGGAAGGAAGGAAGGAAGGAAGGAAGGAAGGAAGTGGTGAAAAGAAAGAAACTTTAAAGTTAAATACATTTTTTAACTTTAAAGTTAAATACATTTTCCAAGCCACTGGCTGGCTTGACTTGAAGTGCCTTCTCCAAGTCAGGCAATGGGGATGCGGGGTCTTCGAGAGCCACACAATATGTATGAAAGAGCCACAGTTTGGCCACCACCAGCCTAGCTTGATAAAGTCTCATTTATGTAAGATCCGGCCCTCATAATATGGTTGCCAAGTGCAATTCAAGAAATATCTGGGGAATTTTGGGGGTGGAGCCAGAAGACAAAGGGGTGGAGCCAAGAGACTTTGGGGTGGAGCCAGGAGACCTAGGGGTGGAGCCAGGAGAAAGGTTGTGACAAGCATAATTGGATTCCAAAGGGAGTTCTGGCCACCACATTTAAAGGGACCGCACACCTTTTAAATGCCTTCCCTCCACTGGAAATGATGAAGGACAGGGACTCTTTCTTTTGGAGGGGTCCAATCCTTTTGAAACTTGGTGTGTCTTTTGAAGAAAGGCCCCAGAAGCTACCTCAAAAAAACAGCCCCCCCCCCTCCGCCGAGCCCCAAATACCCACGGATCAATTCTTCATTATTCCCTATGGGAATCGATCTCCATAAGGATTAATGAGTGCCCAGCAGACATTTCCCTCCCCTCCCCCGGCTTTCTGATGACCCTGAAGCGGGGGGAGGGTCTCCAAACCACGGGATCCCCCGCCCCCACCTGGGGATTGGCAACCCTACCTCATAACGAACGACTTTACCTCTGGGCTAAGTCTTGTGTTTTCTCAAGAGGCACTAGTTGTCCGAAGGGCCCCCCCTCCCCTGATATTCCAACTCCCAATCTATACGGGCGAATCCCAAACCCACTGACTGAATACTCTCATGTGCGAGTTCTGTTCAGACCGCTGCCGTACAGCTCTGCACGTGTTTTTTTTCATTTTTAAAAAAGTTGCATAGATGGATAATAGCAGCTTTAAAATATCTACTTTTTGGCAGGGCTTCCCCCCCCCCCCCAATCCGAAGAGCTCAAGAGTAGCTTATCCGGAGTTTCTAGATAAGTCTCCCATCCAATCCCGGACCCAATTTACCAGATTCAGGGAGAGAATCACATCTGAGCAAATCCAGTCTCTTCTCCCTCCCTTGGAAAATCGTGCAAAGGGAAGCACAAGTTTCCTCCAATAAGTAACTTTGGTGGAAATCGGCAGCATCTTGCTAAGAGTGAGATAAACGCTTTTTGGAACACAGCCTGATGTTCAAAATGCCGACTTGAAATGCATTTGTGTTTATTAGACTGGGCTCTTTTATACTCTACGCCCGCATAATGTCCTAATAATTTCCCATCTTGGCTCCTGCTCTCTGCTTTTTTCTGGCATGGCCTCATCTCGACCATGTTGAGAGACCCACCCTGCACTGCTGACTCAATATGGGCATATCCAGGGGATGTTTTGTAGAAAAATAGGTGGTGGAGCTCATTAGCATAACTCATTAGCATATCCCCCCAACCCGAAGAAGAAGAATTGCAGATTTGTACCCCACCCTTCTCTCTGAATCAGAGACTCAGATTCCTCCCCACAACAGACACCCTGTGAGATGGGTGGGGCTGAGAGGGCCCTCACAGCAGCTGCCCTTTCAAGGACAGAGGCTCAGAGTGGCTTACAATCTCCTATATCTTCTCCCCCCACAACAGACACCCTGTGAGGTGGGTGGGGCTGAGAGGGCTCTCACAGCAGCTGCCCTTCCAAGGACAGAGACTCAGAGCAGCTTACAATCTCCTATATCCTCTCCCCCCACAACAGACACCCTGTGAGGTGGGTGCGGCTGAGAGGGCTCTCACAGCAGCTGCCCTTTCAAGGACAGAGGCTCAGAGAGGCTTACAATCTCCTATATCCTCTCCCCCCACAACAGACACCCTGTGAGGTGGGTGGGGCTGAGAGGGCTCTCACAGTAGCTGCCCTTTCAAGGACAGAGACTCAGAGAGGCTTACAATCTCCTTTACCTTCTTCCCCCACAACAGACACCCTGTGAGGTGGGTGGGGCTGAGAGGGCTCTCACAGCAGCGCCCCTTTCAAGGACAGCCTCTGCCAGAGCTATGGCTGACCCCAGGCCATCCCAGCAGCTGCAAGTGGAAGAGTGGGGAATCAAACCCAGTTCTCTCAGATAAGAGCCCACGCACTTAACCGCTACACCAAACTGGCTCAAAACAACCCGATGCAAGAAAGGAGAGCCCCCGGCAAGCGAGGCGTTCTTGGGCTGGCTAGAGATCAAGCCAGCCCAAGCAGGCCTCACTCGACTGAGGCTCTCCTGGGCCACCGCCCCCCCACAGTCAAAAGGCCAGCAAGCCACCCACTGCCTAAAATCATAGAAGTGGAGAAAGGGTGGTGTGGGCTTCTCCAGGGGTTAATGAGGGCTGCTGAGGGTGTGGCAAAGCCCTTGGTGGCTGGCTGGCTGCCCTAATCCAGGGATTGTTATGCAGCTGCACCTCCTATTCAGTGGACAAGGTAGGTGGGGAGGAGGAGGGGGAACCCTCAGAAAGGTTCAGGAGCTGTGCTCCTGTGAGCTCCTGTTGAATTCAAGGCCTGGCCATGTCATAGGGTTGCCAAGTCCAATTAAAGAAAAATCTGGGGACTTTGGGGGTGGAGCCAGGAGACATTGGGGGTGGAGCCAAGAACAAGGCTGTGACAAGCATAATTGAACTCCGAGGGAGTTCTGGCCATCACATTTAAAGAGACAGCACACCTTTTAAAATGCCTTTCTTCCATAGGAAATAATGAAGGATAGGGGCACCATATTTTGGGGCTCATAGAATTGGACCCTCTGGTCCAATCATTTTGAAACTTGGGGGGTATTTTGGGGAGAGGCACTAGATGCTATACAAAAAAATTGGTGCCTCTACCTCAAAAAATAGCCCCCCCCCAGAGCCCCCAATACCCACGGATCAATTTCCTATTATTCCCTGTGGGAATCGTTCTCCATAGGGAATAATAGAGTGCCTAGTAGACATTTCCCTCCCCCCCCACACGCTTTCTAAAGGGGGGGAGGGCCTCCAAACTAGGGAATCCCCTGCCCCCTCCCTCTCTCACACACACACTTACCAGATCTTCCTCCGGACAACCCTACTTCCTGTGAATACGAAAGCAAAAGAAAGGGAGGGGCCGTTCTCAGAAGCCCTTCCTGCTTCCTGCCCAGCCTTAAAGGGGCAGACATTTTGCAAACGGCTCAGGAGCTCTACAACATGAAGCCTAAAGGTATGTTCTCCCTCCCCTCCACCCCACCCCCGCTTCCAGAGTTTTGAAGAGCGGGAGATGAGGCTGCAAACCCAGAAGTCTCCCGCCAGAGCGGGAGGTTTGGGAAGCCTACCATGTCAATACGTCCCCATCACACGCACGGCGTCTGTGAATTTTGAAGGCCCCTTCTTGATTGAAGGAGGCTGGTTCAAAGCCGATCCACCTTGCGGACCGGGTAAGGTTGGCGGAAGGAGGGGGCCATGCTTCCTTTTGCGCCGCTCACCACGATAAAGATGTGAGAACTTCACGGATTAAGGAAAGCAAGAAAATTGTATGCCAAACAAGAATCCCTCAGAGGCAAGGAAGGGAAGAACGAACCGGAGAGAGAGGACAGCTGAGGAAAGAAGAAAGGAACCCAGCTTTTGCCAACAAAATGGTTTTTTTTAGAACTCGATGAGATGTGACGCTTTATGTAACACTCCTTGCCAATTAGGAGGCCCAAGTCTAAGAGCCAATCGGGGGGGCAGAATCGCTTTGCCAGTCCAGGCGGAGGTCTCTCTAAGTTAGGGTTGCCAAGTCTAATTCAAGAAATACCTGGGGATTTCGGGGGTGGAGCCAGGAGACTTTGGGGGTGGAGGTATTGGGAGTGGAGCCAGGATGCTTTGGGGTGGAGCCAGGAGACTTTGGGGGTGGAGCCAGAAGCAAGGTTGTGATAAACATAATTGAATTTCAAAGGGAGTGTTGGCCATCACATTTAAAGGGACGGCACATCTTCCCTCCATTGGAAATAAGGATAGGGCCACTTTTAGGGGCTCAGAATTGGACCCTGCGGTCCGATTTTTTTTTTTTTTTTGAAACGTGGAGGGTCTTTTGAGGAGACGCATCGGATGCTATGCTGCAAATTTGGTGCCGCTACCTCAAAAAACAGCCCCCCCCCCCAGACCCTCAGATACCCACCAATATTATCCACTATTCCCTATGGGAACTGGTCTTCATAGGGAATGAGTGCCCAGTAGACATTTCCCTCCCCTCCCCCCGCTTTCTGATGACCCTGAAGTGGGGAAGAGGGCCCCTGCCCCCACCTGGGGATTGGCAACCCTAAAAGCCCTATGTGAAACAATGGTGATGTCAGAGGGTGTGGCCTGATATGCAAATGAGGTCCTGCTGGGCTTTCTCAACGAAAAGCCCTATGTGAAACAATGGTGATGTCAGGGGTGTGGCCTAATATGCAAATGAGGTCCTGCTGGGCTTTCTCTACAAAAAGCCCTGTGTGAAACAATGGTGATGTCAGGGGGTGTGGCCTGATATGCAAATGAGGTCCTGCTGGGCTTTCTCTACAAAAAGCCCTATGTGAAACAATGGTGGTGTCAGGGGGTGTGGCCTAATATGCAAAGGAGTTCCTGCAGGGCTTTTTTTTGACAAAGAAAGCCCCAGTGTTGTCCATCTGTTAGTGTTTGTCTCTGGCATGGGGGAGGTTGGGGGTGCCTCAATTGGGAGGACCAAATCAAGCAGCTGCACAAAGATCTGGTATGGAGGGAGAATTCCTGGAAACATGTTTTTTAAAAAACCCAGAATTATGATGCCAAAAGGCAGTTCTGTTACTCCTGCTCAGGCGGAGCACGCAGGAGCAGAGCCCCACCTGGACTGGCCAGGGTTCTGGCTGGCCCAACCCGCCATGGGGCAACCACGTGCTGCCAGTCCAGGGGGTGTGGCCTGATATGCAAATAAGCTCCCACTGGGCTTTTTCTACAAAAAAAAAACAACCCACCACTGCTCCTGCATCTAGAATGAAGCAAACATTTTCATTAAGAGCACAGGGCCCAAATCGATTTGAGTAGAAGGTCCTCCTATTCCACCGGTGGGTTCTCAGCTGCGGCCAGCTAGATGCCTCTCAGTGGCAAAAGCTACAGCTCCCTTCTGACTGCATCTTGCACTTGGGATGAAAGGGGCACTTCCCTTAATCCTGGAGATTCTGCTTAGCTACCACAGTTAATAGGCATGACAGGAAAGCTACAGATGTCAGAATGCTTATCAAGAACAATTATAATAGAAGGTAGGGCCAGAACCAACGGGTTGAAATTGAATCAGATGAGTTTCGGGCTCAACATTAGGAAGAACTTCCTGACCTTTAGAGCGATTCCTCAGTGGAACAGGCTTCCTCTTTGGGAGGCGGTGGGCTCTCCTTCCTTCGAGGTTTTTCAACAGAGGCTCGATGGCCACCTGACAGCAATGAAGATCCTGTGAATGTAGAGGGAGGCGTTTGTGAATTTTCTGCATTGTGCAGGGGGTTGGACTCGATGGCCCTGGAGGTCCCTTCCAACGCTATGATTCTGAGTTAGAGCGGTTCCTCAGTGGAACAGGCTTCCTCTTTGGGAGGCGGTGGGCTCTCCTTCCTTCGAGGTTTTTCAACAGAGGCTCGATGGCCACCTGACAGCAATGAAGATCCTGTGAATTTAGGGGAAGGCGTTTGTGAATTTTCTGCATTGTGCAGGGGGTTGGACTCGATGGCCCTGGAAGTCCCTTCCAACTCTTCTATGATTCTGCAAACTGCCCCCCCGCCCCCCCCCCATTGTTGTTTTGTCTGTTTTGATCCTTGCAAATACGTGCTAGACTAGATGCCCATCTGATGGCGAGGCTGACCGTGTGAAACTTAGGCCGATCGCGAAAGGGAAGACAAGAAGGCATGAGCCGGGGCTTGGAGCTTGTGACCCTTTTCGCTAGGCCCATGGTAGTCCCAATCACCACTTTAGGGTCAGGAAGGAATTTTTCGTTTAGCTTGATTGGCCAAGGATCATGGAGGGTGGGTAGGGTTGCCAAGTCCAATTTAAGAAATATCTGGGGACTTTGGGGGGTGGAGCCAGGAGACTTTGAGAGTGGAGCCAGGAGACATTAGGGGTAGAGCCAAGATCAAGGCTGTGCCAAGCATAATTGAACTCCAAAGGGAGTTCTGGCCATCACTTTTAAAGGGACGGCACACCTTTTCAATGCCTTCCTTCCATAGGAGATAATGAAGGATAGGGGCACCTTCTTTTGGGGCTCATAGAATTAGACCCCCTGGTCCAATCGTTTTGAAACTTGGGGGGTATTTTGGGGAGAGGCACTAGATGCAGTACTGAAAATTTGGTGCCTCTACCTCAAAAAACAGCCCCCTGCCAGAGCCCCAGATATCGACAGAGCAATTCTCCATTATTTTCTACGGGAATAAATCTCCATAGGGAATAACAGACTTCCCAGCAGAAATTCCCCCCCCCCCCGGTTTCTGACGACCCTGAAGCTGGGGGAGGGCCTCCAAACCGGGGGATCCCCTGCCCCCACCTGGAGATTGGCAACCCTAAGGGTGGGGGGTGGGTTGCCTTCCTCTGGGGATAGAGCAAGAGTCACTGGAAGAGCGTGAGCGGTAGCTGTGAATTCCCTGCATTGTGCAGTGGGTTGGACTAGATGACCCAGGGCTCCAAGCCCCCAGTCTGGATGGGGTTCTCCCCGGCAGGGGGAACTTCCCTGGACGTCGCGGGCGTGATGACATCACCCACGAGTGACATCGTCACGTCAGCGATATCGCACGCTTGGCTGCTCTAGGCATTTCCGGGGAAACTCTATGGTTTTTTTTGGATGGTCTAGCAATTTGGAAGGGAGAACTCTATGAAACGATAATTACATACAATAGGTATGTACAATAGCTATGCTACAATAGGTATGGAAGGGGAAAGTCTATGGGACAGAGACTGGGAGGGACTTGGAAACCCTAAGAAGACCCTAGGGAACTCTTCCAGCTCTATGTTTTGATGCTAATTTAAGCCTGCGTATTGAAGAAGAAGAATTGCAGATTTATACCCTGCCCTTCTCTCTGAATCAGAGTCTCAGAGCGGCTTACAATCTTCTTTATCTTCTCCCCCTACAACAGATACCCTGTGAGGTGGGTGGGGCTGAGAGGGCCCTCCCAGAAGCTGCCCTTTCAAGGACAACTCCTATGAAAGCTATGGCTGACCCAAGGCCATTCCAGCAGGTGCAAGTGGAGGAGTGGGGAATCAATCCCAGTTCTCCCAGATAAGAGAGCTCTGGCTGACCCAAGGCCATTCCAGCAGGTGCAAGCAGAGGAGTGAGGGAATCAAACCCGGTTCTCCCGGATAAGAGAGCTCTGGCTGACCCAAGGCCATTCCAGCAGCTGCAAGTAGAGGAATGGGGAATCAAACCCGGTTCTCCCAGATCAGAGTCCGTGCAGTTAATCACTACACCAAACTGTCTGTCTGTCTGTCTCTCTCTCTCTCTCGCCATGTGCAATGACTGTTTTTTATTTTAATTAAGTAGGGACTATGTAGCTATGATTTGGTCTGCGCTTCGTTGGGCTCCCTCGCTGCGGGCCTCGTGGAATGTTTCCCTCCTGCAACTTCACAACCCCGACGACAAACTTGCTCCCGGACTTCTCTCCATCCCTTCACTCCCCCCTCCCTCCCCACAGCACCTCTGTTACTCTCATGCTTTATGAGTCCAGAGCTCTGGGCTCTATTAAGGTTCAGTTTCCAGCCAGTAAAAATGAGGAATTAGTTCCTGCCATTCCCTGAAAGGAGTTTTAATGCCCTTGGTCGCCGGCGAGCCCAGATGCAATAGTTCTGTTATCGCTGAGAGTTGTATAACATAGAGGCTTAATAAAGCTTTATAAGGGGAAGGAGGCGAGGCGGTGTTTGTGCGTCGCACGTGAGCGTGCGAGCCGTTTCGCTCGGCCCCCCGAGGACACCGGCAGCAGAGCTCCTTTTGTTCCCAGCAAGCAGGGGTCGTTTTGTAGAAAAATAGGTGGTTGAGCTCATTAGCATAATTCATTAGCATATGCTGCCCCCCCCGGGACAAAAGCAACCTGATGCGAGAAAGGAGAGCCCCAGGGGAACGAGGCCTGCTTGGGATGGCTAGAGATCTAGCCAGCCCTAGCAGGCCTCGCTCACCTGAGGCTCTCCGAGGCCGCATCCCCTCTACGGTCAAAAGGCCAGCAAGTCACCCACCATCCCAAATCACATAAGAAGTGGAGAAAGGGTGGTGTGGGCTCCTCCAGGGGTTAATGAGGGCTGCTGGGGGTGTGGCAAAGCCCCTGAGGGCTGGCTGCCCGCTCTCCTAATCCAGGGATTGTTATGCAGCTGCACCTACTATTCCATGGACAAGGTAGGTAGGTGGGGAGGAGGGGGGAGCATCAGGAAGGTTCAGGAGCTGTGCTGAACCTTGCCTGCAGCAACCCTCTTTGTCATCCAGGTTTGCATGTCCAGTTGTCTCTCGGTCACAAGCAGAGCTCTCTTTTTTTGGTAGAAAAAGCTCAGCAGGAGCTCATTTGCATATTAGACCACACCCCTTATACCACCATTGTTTCCCAAAGGGCTTTTTGTTGAAAAATCCCAGGAGGGACTCATTTGCATATTAGGACACACATCCCTGACACCAAGCCAGCCGTAACTGCGTTCCTGTGCGTCCCTGCTCAAAAAAAGGCCCCAGTCACAAGCAAGGGAGACACCCTGCTTTCCAGTGGGTGGATGCCTTTTGACAGGTTTCCTTTTGAAAGCTGAGGGGGAAAAAATCTACAGGAGTTTTCTTCTTCCGTCTTGAAACAATAATATTGTTCTCACAGCCTTCAGGTTGGCTTGGATCTCTCCTTGTGAGTTACGAAGAGTGGTCTGCGTTTCAAAGGGGTGACTCATTCTTTAGAAAAAACACATGGCTACTCCTGTTTCTAGGGTTACCAGGTCCAGCTCATAAGAACATAAGAGAAGCCATGCTGGATCAGGCCAATGCCGCATCCAGTCCAACACTCTGTGTCACATAAGAACATAAGAGAAGCCATGTTGAATCAGACCAGTGGCCTATCCAGTCCAACACTCTGCGTCACATAAGAACATAAGAGAAGCCATGTTGGATCAGACCAGTGGCCTATCCAGTCCAACACTCTGCGTCACATAAGAACATAAGAGAAGCGTCACATAAGAACATAAGAGAAGCCATGTTGGATCAGACCAGTGGCCTATCCAGTCCAATACTCCACGTCACATAGTGGCCAAAAAGACCCCATGTGCCATCAGGAGGTCCACCGGTGGGGCCATTTATTCTTCCAATGAATGGATCTTCCATCCAAGGAACAGCCACTGAGGTGAGAGGAAAAGCTACTTGAAGAATGTTCAGATACACCCTGGAACTGATATCTACTATCTACAGTATTTATATGTGTGACAAATGGTATAATACTGATTCACAGAGGACTTTGAATATTGTATACATTTTAAGGGGAAGGTTTGTTATGGGGACAGAGAATATCACAAACATAAAGAATTATAGGATCCAGGGAAGAGAATTTAAAAACGTGATTTTCAGCTCCAATCTCGGGGGTGGGGGGGGAACCAGTGGTCAGACCCATCTCTTCTTTGAGGAGGGGCTTTTATTTATTTTATTTATTTAGTAGGCTTATATTCCGCGTTTCTCCCGTAAACGGGCTCAAGGCGGATTGCGACATATAATAATAACGATAAAAAAACCCCCTACATGTCAAAGTTAAAACACCAAATTAAAATGAACAGTAAAGACAATAAATGAAACGCACCACCGGCGAACAGGGCACAGCGTATCAATAACCAGTTGTAGGCCCACCTTAAACGATGGTAATAACAATAAGATAGCACTGTAATAAAGCATGATGCCACCACAAGGGAGGCCAAATGATGGAATCATGGGATGCCAGCTGCCTCAACTTTTTATCCTGAGTAGCCACTGTTTAGGAGCTCATATGAACATATATGAACATATGAAGCTTCCTTCTACTGAATCAGACCCTTGGTCTATCAAAGTCAGTGTCTACTGAGACTAGCAGCGGCTTTCCAGGGTCTCAAGCGGAGGTTTTTCACACCTATTTGCCTGGACGCTTTTTGGTTGGAGATGCCAGGGATTGAACCTGGGACCTTCTGCTTACCAAGCAGATGCTCTACCACTGAGCCACCGTCCCTCCCCGTCATGCAAACAGATACAGTGTAACATCTGAGCGCCTGAAATCCTTCCCACCACATTTCCCTGCAAAAACAGATCGTATAACTCTTGCACCTTTTGTATCAACCCTTTGGAGAAACGCCTCCAATCAATACGAAGTCCATAGTTCTCTTCTACCTTGTTCAAGCTGAGCTGTGGGTTACGATAAAATGCGCTATAAAGATGGCGCTCGAAACCATCGACAAACCGCCCCCCCCCCCCCCCAATCAGCCCTGTCTTAAAAACAGTCGTAAAACCTTGCTTCTGAACTGTTCGGCAAATGAATAACATTTACAAACAGTCACGCCCACGAACGTAACTACCTCAATAATGCCTGTAAAATAATAATAAAAAATAAATGTTTATGGTCAGAACCTGGCCTCTATGTTGCAAACTCTGTGCTGGAAAATTTCTGGCATTGGGGGGTGGAGTCTAGGGAGGAGTAATAGGAAGCAATGGAAATAGGAAGTAATGGCTGAGTAATAGGAAGCAGAGAGTGAGTATAAATGGGCAGTCTTCGCAGTGGAGGATGGTAAGCAGTGGGGTGCCGCAGGGCTCGGTACTGGGTCCCATGCTCTTTAACTTGTTCATAAATGATTTAGAGTTGGGAGTGAGCAGTGAAGTGGCCAAGTTTGCAGATGACACTAAATTGTTCAGGGTGGTGAGAACCAGAGAGGATTGTGAGGAACTCCAAAGGGATCTGTTGAGGCTGGGTGAGTGGGCGTCAACGTGGCAGATGCGGTTCAATGTGGCCAAGTGCAAAGTAATGCACATTGGGGCTAAGAATCCCAGCTACAAATACAAGTTGATGGGGTGTGAACTGGCAGAGACTGACCAAGAGAGAGATATTGGGGTCGTGGTAGATAACTCACTGAAAATGTCAAGGCAGTGTGCGTTTGCAATAAAAAAGGCCAATGCCATGCTGGGAATTATTAGGAAGGGAATTGAAAACAAATCAGCCAGTATCATAATGCCCCTGTATAAATCGATGGTGCGGTCTCATTTGGAGTACTGTGTGCAGTTCTGGTCGCCGCACCTCAAAAAGGATATTATAGCATTGGAGACAGTCCAGAGAAGGGCAACTAGAATGATTAAAGGGCTGGAGCACTTTCCCTATGAAGAAAGGTTGAAACGCTTGGGACTCTTTAGCTTGGAGAAACGTGGACTGCGGGGTGACATGATAGAGGTTTACAAGATAATGCATGGGATGGAGAAAGTAGAGAAAGAAGTCCTTTCCTCCCTTTCTCACAATACAAGAACTCGTGGGCATTCGATGAAATTGCTGAGCAGACAGGTTAAAACTGATAAAAGGAAGTCCTTCTTCACCCAAAGGGTGATTAACATGTGGCATTCACTGCCACAGGAGGTGGTGGCGGCCACAAGTATAGCCACCTTCAAGAGGGGTTTAGATAAAAACATGGAGCACAGGTTTAGATAAAAATATGGAGCTATTAGCCACAGTGTATGTGTGTATATAAAATTTTTTGCCACCGTGTGACACAGAGTGTTGGACTGGATGGGCCGTTGGCCTGATCCAACATGGCTTCTCTTTTGTTCTTATGTTCTTAGGAGGTGGAGTTTTGAGAGGGGAGGGACCTCAAGCAGGAGATAATGTGGCGGAGTCCACCCTCCAAAGCTGCCATTTTCCTCCAGGTAGGCTGGAAGGAGAGGAGCAGCTCCGTGCACCGAGTACCTCTTGTCCGATATCACCAATATCTTGAAAAGATATCAGCAAATTTTGAAGTAAATGTGATAAGAATTGAATTGTTGAAGTAGAAAAGAGCCAGAGTCCATTAGCACCTTAAAGACCAACAAAAGTTGTGACATGTGAGTTTTTGTGAGTCCCTGCTCACTTCTCCAGATGCATCCGCTGTTGTACCCAGGGTTCCCTCTAAGGTAAGTTAGTGTGAGCTAGCTCACTGATTTTCAGCCTCCAACTCACGCATGTTTGCCTTAGCTCAGGAACGATGACCCCAGAGCACACCAATGTATGTAGCAGCTCACAACTTGAATGCCAGTAGCTCGCAAAGTAGAGTTTTTGCTCACAAGACTCTGCAGCTTAGAGGGAACATTGGTTCTAACTGTCCTCCAAAGAGAATTATAATCCACTTTTGGGAAGGCGGGAATGTGGACTCAAAAGACCTCTCGTCGTCGCTTACTGATTATGCAGAACGGTTGTTTGAATTCTTCGCTTTTGGAAGCAGAGAGATCTGGTTTTGCCTTCCTTCAAATACTTGGGGACATCCAACAGCTTTGAGCGGTAGATTCAGAGCAGACAAAGCAAACACCGTTTTTACAGCAGACATAATTTATGGAATTCACTGCCACTGAATATTAGCTTAAATCGCTTTCGAAAGGGACTAGCCTAGCAGGGACTAATTTGCATATTAGGCCACAACCCTTGTTGCCACCATTGTTTTTTGTCACAAGACGTAAGAACATAAGAGAAGCCGTGTTGGATCAGGCCTATGGCCCATCCACTCCAACACTCTGTGTCACACAGTGGCTAATATATGTGTGTGTGTGTGTATATATATAGGAGAGCCAGTTTGGTGTAGTGGTTAAGTGTGCAGAGTCTTCTCTGGGAGAACCGGGTTTGATTCCCCACTCCTCCACTTGCACCAGCTAGCATGGTCTTGGGTCAGCCATGGCTCTGGCAGAGGTTGTCCTTGAAAGGGCAGCTGCTGTGAGAGCCCTCTCCAGCCCCACCCACCTCACAGGGTGTCTGTTGTAGGGGAGGAAGGGAAAGGAGATTGTGAGCCGCTCTGAGACTCTTCGGAGTGGAGGGCGGGACATAAATCCAATATCTTCATCTACCTCACAGGGTGTCTGTTGTGGGGGAGGGAGGTAAAGGAGATTGTGAGCCGCTCTGAGACTCTTCGGAGTGGAGGGCGGGATATAAATCCAGTATCTTCATCTACCTCACAGGGTGTCTGTTGTGGGGGGGGGGAGGTAAAGGAGATTGTGAGCCGCTCTGAGACTCTTTGGAGTGGAGGGCAGGATATAAATCCAATATCTTCTACCTCCCAGGGTGTCTGTTGTGGGGGAGGAAGGGAAAGGAGATGGTGAGCCGCTCTGAGACTCTTCGGAGTGGAGGGCGGGATATAAATCCAATATCTTCATCTACCTCACAGGGTGTCTGTTGTGGGGGAGGAAGGTAATGGAGATTGTGAGCCGCTCTGAGACTCTTCGTAGTGGAGGGCGGGATATAAATCCAATATCTTCATCTACCTCACAGGGTGTCTGTTGTGGGGGAGGAAGGGAACACACACACACACACACATATATATATACGGTATATATAATATACACTGTGGCTAATAGCCACTTTTTGTAGCAAGAGCCCAGCAGGGACTCATTTGCATATGAGGCCACACCTCCTGACACCAAGTTAGCCAGAACTGTGTTCTGGCACAAAACAAGCCCTGGGACAGGGGTGGTGGTGGTGTGTGGATATGGCAATTAAGCCTTTCTGTGTTTATTAGGGAAGAGCCCCGTAGCACAGAGAGTTAAAGCTGTAGTGCTGCAGTACTGCAGTCCTCACGACCGGAGTTCAATCCCCAGCGGTAGCTGGGTTCAGGTAGCTGTCTCAAGGTTTACTCAGCCTTCCATCCTTCCGAGGTCGGTCAAAGGAGTACCCAGCTTGCTGGGGGGGGAAGCGTAGAGGACTGGGGAAGGCAATGGCAAACCACCCCGTAAAAAAGTCTGCCGTGAAAACGTTGTGAAAGCAACGTCACCCCAGAGTCGGAAACGACTGGTGCTCGCACAGGGGACCTTTTCTTCCCCACGTTTATCAGACAAATGGCTACGTGGAACTCCATAGCCCCTTTTGGGAAGCGAGATGCTGGACTAGACAGTTCTGATTTTGCAGGATGTGCCATCCTTGAACACCGTTTCAGAGGGACAGAGTTTGAATCCAAGGGCACCTTTAAGATCAACAAAGTTTAATCCTGGGTACAAGCTGCCGCGCGTTACCTGAAGAAGTGTGCACGTATGCACCCAAAATGCGACTTTGTTGGCCTTGAAGGTGCCACTGGACTCAATACTTTGTTCTGTTGCTTCAGACCAACATGGCTGCCCGCCTGAATCTATAGCTGGTCTGAAGTAGAATAGCTAGATCCGGGGCTTTTTTTTTTTTGTAGCAGGGACTCCTTTGCATATTAGGCTACACCTCCCCCTCCCCCCCGATTAGTGTTGCCAAGTCCAATTCAAGAAATATCTGGGGACTTTGGGGGTGGAGCCAGGAGACTTTGGGGGTGGAGCCAGGAGGCATTGGGGTGGAGCCAGGAACAAGGCTGTGACAAGCATAATTGAACTCCAAGGGAGTTCTGGCCGACACATTTAAAGGGACAGCACACCTTTTTAAATGTCTTCCTTCCATAGGAAATAATGAAGGATAGGGGCACTTTTGGGGGGGACCATAGAATTGGACCCCCTGGTCCAAGCGTTTTGAAACTTGGTGGGTACTTTGGGGAGAGGTACTAGATACTATACTGAAGATTTGGTGCATCTTCCTCAAAAAAACAGCTCCCCCAGAGCCCCCGTAACCTCCAGATCAATTCCCCATTATACCCTATGAGAATAAATCTCCACTTAGGGAATAATGAAGTGCTCAGCAGACGTCCCCCCCCCCTCCGTCTCTGGCAACTCTGAAGTGAGGGATTGGCCTCTCTACTCATGAGTTGCTGCCAACTTCTTCAAAGTAACACAGACGCACCATCCCAAGAGGAAGCCTCGGTGGGGTAGGGCGGGATATAAATCGAATAAAATAAAAATAATAAAATAAAAAGCCTTTCAATCAGAGCCTGAAGCCTCCTGAGGTGGAAAGTCACATGGTGGCTATGGGGGTGGGGCTTCCCCCCCCCCAGCCAGCTGACTGGGGGCAGGAAGGAGCCTGGGAAAGCGGAAGAGCCTCCGCTGGGATATGGGGATTGGCAAGCCTACCCCTGATGTAGCCAATCTTCCAAGAGTTTGCAGTAGGCCCTGTAAGAAGAGCCCTTTAAGTTCTCAGAGCATTGGCTCCATCAGGGGGTGTGGCCTAATATGCAAAGGAGTTCCTGCTACAAAAAAAAGCCCTGGTTAGATCTGGTTAGATCCAAGAGCTTCTTAGAGGCTAAAAAGTCAGTTTAGCAAGGGGTTCTGGAAGTCTTTTTTCCCATCTTCTGGGCATGGAGCATGGGTCACTGGGGATGTATGTTCATGTGTGTGTGGCGGGGAGGTATTTGTGAATTTCCTGCATTGTGTGGGGGGTTGGAATAGATGACCCTGGAGGTCCCTTCTGACTCTTTGATTCTAAGATTTTCAGGATAGGAGCTTTTGAGAGTCAAAGCTTCCTTCGTCGGATGCTTGTATCTTGTGAAGGAAGCAATGACTCTTGAAAACTTGTGTGTATGTGTTGATTGAAACCTATCAAGGCATTTCTGGCTTACATCAACAGGATGTCCTATAGAGGGTGGTGTGGAATTGTTTTCTGCGGCCCCAGAAGGTCAGACCAGAACCAATGGGTTGAAATTAAATCAAAAGGGTTTCCGGCTCAACATTAGGAAGAACTTCCTGACTGTTAGAGCAGTTCCTCAGCAGAACAGGCTTCTTCCTTGGGAGGTGGTGGGCTCTCCTTTCTTAGAGGTTTTTAAACAGAGGCTAAATGGCCATCTGACAGCAATGAAGATCCTGTGAATTTAGGGAGAGGTATGTGTGAGTTTTCTGCATTGTGCAGGGGGTTGAACTAGATGACCCTGGAGGTCCCTTCCAACTCTAGAATTCTAGAATTAAGCAGGATTTCAATACCGGTTACGGTGTGGATTTGTTTAAGAACTTGTGCCCCGAACGAATATATATACGAACAGGTGAGTCAGCAGTGCAGCCATTGTCCACATTCTAGCAGTATGAACTTACTGAACCAGAAATGCATGCCAGTTTTTGTGGGGTTAGGTAGCACATTGATAGCAAGTTAAAAGCTTGAAGTATGTAGGTGTTCTTGAGGAGTTCCTGAAGTATTCTGGTCTGGAAAAGACTGGCGGAGCTTGAGACCGCCAAAAAAAGATCCGTCTCGGCATGGAAAAACGGATGAAAACTTTGAAGACGTCGGAAAGCTCATCGCAACGTCTGCCAAGGCGAGGGGGAAGAGAAGGAGAAACACATGTCTCTGGAAAGAAGCCCCTCAACAAATTAAAATCTCGAAGCCAAAGACAAAAGAAAGGAGAATTATTTTTTCCCCCCACCGATATGAAATGCTCGGAATCAGATAAGCCTTGTCATTAGAGGCGGCAGTAAGCAGCGACCGTCTGGATAACACCGCCAGCTCTGAGCTTCTCTCTCGGAACATCTAAATATATTAAATCCATAAAACTAAATGAAAGCAGCTGCCGTTTTATAGAAATAAAAAAAGGCTTTCGTATTAAGAAAAAAAAAATCCAGGTGCTTATGGATTGAAAGGGGGAAATAATAATAAAATTAAAGAGGGGGAGAGAGGGAGAGGAGCATCAGCTCACCGGCGAGGAAAAGAATCTCGATCGATACGGTGCAGGGCCGCCACAGTCCCAGAGTTTTCATTGTATTGCATGCAAGTGGGTTGGATATAGGGTTGCCAATTCCCCAGGTGGGGACAGGGGACCACCCAGTTTGAAGGCCTTCCCCCCCGCCCCCGCTTCAGGGTCTTCAGAAAGTGGGAGGAAGGAAATGTCTGCTGGGCACTCTTTGGAGACTGATTCCCGTAGGATATAATGGAGAATTGATTCGCAGTTTTCTCGGGCTCTGCGGGGGGGGGGGGGTGTTTTTTGAGGCAGATGCACCAGATTTGCAGCATCGCTGTTGGTGCCTCTCCTCAAAATGCCCTCCGAGTTTCAAAAATATTGGACCAGGGGGTCCAGGTCTATGAGCCTCCAAAGAAGGTGCCCTTATTCATGATTTCTAACGGAGGGAAGGCATTGAAAAGGTGTGCGGTCCTTTTGAATGTGACAGCCAGAACTCCCTTTGGAGTTCAGTTAAGCTCGTCACAACCGTCTGTTCTTGAAGTTCCTTTGCAGCAAAAACAGCTACTTTGAGGTCACCCATTAAATGCTCTGGAAGGTTAAAGGGCTCTCCCACAGGTTCCTCACAGTTGCTGGGCTTGAACTGGCAACTACTGTTCCCCCCCTCCCCGCAATCTTTTTATTCAGGAATAGCTTTCCAGCCCACTGGGGACAGGTACGTGGCTGGTTGAAATACATCAGAGCGGTCTTGGGCTCCGACATGTTTTGATTCGGCCTTGATCTCCCTCCCCTTCCCCACCCTTTCTTTCTTTGCCAAACCCTGGGCCCTTCCGTTCAGACACCCCCCCGCTATCGCCGTATATATATTTCAAGGCAGAGTGGATCCATTTCAGGCCTGTTAGAGGGCATAACCAGCCTTGGCCTGGTTTCTCGGCTTTGCCGTTGCCCATGGAGACGGCTTTTTCGAGAGCTTCAGCGTAACTTTCCTTTTTTTCTAACAGGATCTCGTTGACTTTTCCCCCCTTCCCCCTGTAAAGAAGGGGAAAGCGGAAGGCCGGGAGGGGAAAGACTGGCAGCTTAAACTCGGAACGGATGTGTATCCATACCCTGAAGAGGTATATTGCAGAAAATCATTGCTAACTAGGGTTGCCAAGTCCAATTCAAGAAATAGCTGGGGACTTTGGGGGTGGGGCGAGGAGACTTTGGGGGTGGGGCGAGGAGACTTTGGGGGTGGAGCCAGGAGACACTGGGGGTGGAGCCAAGAGACACTGGGGGTGGAGCCAGGAACAAGGTTGTGACAAGCACAGTTGAACTCCAAAGGAAGTTCTGGCCATCGCATGTAAAGGGACCGCACACCTTTTAAATGCCTTCCCTCTTTTGGAAATAATGAAGGATAGGGGCACCTTCTTTGGGGGCTCATAGAATTGGACCCCCTGGTCCAATCCTTTTGAAACTTGGAGGGTGTTTTGAGGAGAGGCTTCAGATGCTACTCTGCATATTTGGGGCCTCTACCTAAAAAAAAAAAAAAAACAGGCCTCCCCAGTCATTTGGCAGAATACAGTATTGGCCTCGTCCACCCAAACAGATTCACATTTTCATAGTCAGCAAGGATTCCAGGTCGGGGTTGGTAAATACCTGGAGATTCTGGAAGTGGTGCCCGGGGAGGGAAGAGTGACCTCTGGGGGGGGGGGGTACAACGTCATAGAGTCGACCATCTGAAGCGGCCTTTTTCTCCTGGGACACCAATCTTGGTCATCTGGCAATCAATCGTAATAGCGAGAGATCAGGTGCTACCTGGAAGTTGGCAACCCTACATGTCTAGGATTTTTATGCTCTGCAAAGAGAGGCAGTGGCTAATTTAATTTCTTGACCAGCAGCAGTAATATCCGCCTTTCCTCCCCAAACCCCACTAGGCTGAGTAACTTATTTTACTCATGTCCTGACTTTTACCCCAGCGGAGACCCAAAGCGACTCACGTCTTTCTTCGCTTCTCCGTTTTAGCCTCACAACAACCCTGTCAGGTAGGTTAGGCTGAGAGTGCGTGACTGACCCAAGGTCATCCAGCAAGCTACCCTGACGCCAGTGGGGATTCGAACGTGGGGCCTCCCAGATCCTAACCTGACAGTCTAAGCACGGCACTGTGCTGGTGCTCACCGCCCAGACGTAGCTATTCCTGACTGTAGGGTTGCCAAGTCCAATTCAAGAAATATCTGGGGACTCTGGTGGTAGATCCAGGAGACTTTGGGGGTGGAGCTAGGAGACTTTAAGGGTGGAGCCAGGAGACTCTGGGGGTGGAGTCAAAAGCAAGGTTGTGACAAGCATAACTGGACTCCAAAGGGAGTTCTGGCCATCACATTTAAAGGGACAGCACACTTTTTTAATGCCTTTCCTCCACTGGAAATAATGAAAGATAGCGGCACCTTCTTTGGGGGCTGATAGAATTGGATCCCCTGGCCCAATCTTTTGGGGGATTTTTTTTAATGAGAGTCGACAGATGCTATACTTAAAATTTGGTGCCTGTACCTCAAAAAGGCAGAGCCCTTGATATCCACAGATCAATTGTCCATTATACCCTATGGGAATCGGTCTCCATAAAGAATAATGGAATTCCCAGCAGACATTTCCCTCCTCTCCCCAGCTTTCTGATGACCCCGAAGCGGGGGGGAGGCCCTCCAAATTGGGGGGATCCCCTGCCCCCACCTGGGGATTGGCAACCCTCCCCGATTGGCATCATTATTCAGACCGCACTCTTCCTGTTTTCTTGACAGCGAATTCAGGTTTTCTTTTCCCGGTGTATTCAAAGCCCTCATTAACACGAAACGTCACCCTCTAATCCCCGAGAGTTCTTTCCTCCTTAGCCCTCTCTGATCCGGCAACGGTAGTTAGCCTGTCCTAACTGCAATAAATCTACATTTCCATATCAAACACATCGCTGGACCTCTAGGAAATGAAATCCTTTAAATGGCGTCTTTTGCGTCAGTGGTTTAAGGCTTCTCGGAGGGGGGGGGGGTGGAATTGGGTCAATTTCCCCATGTGGAAAATTGACCCAAAGGCCTCCATTCCCAGATGTTGCGGGACGTTGTCCGCCGAACAGGTTCGCGCTCGAAATTTCCGCTCACACCTCTCCGCCTCTCCCCATTTAATCGGGGCAGCGGGGGGAAGGGGTGGGGGGATGAGTTGGCCCGATAGCGTTTTGTTGGTTCCCCCATGCCATCCCACCCTGACGAAGCTGCCTCGGGTCTGCGGCAACGGATCAGGATTTTTTTTTGATGTTGCCTCTTCCTCTCTGCACGCGTTCGGCATTAGAATAACAAAACTGGTAACAAATCTTCGGGCATCGAGTGCGCTTTGCATCAATTAAAAAACATCAAACCCGACTCTCCTCCCCTCTGTTTTTGGTTCTGCTGCTTACCACTTGATCTATTTTTTCCCCCATGATGCTTTAACGCTTTTTGCTTTCCTGTGGGTCATGTTCCCCTTACATTGGAGGGTTTTTTTTTTTTTTTATAAAAGTCTCTTTCTCTCTCCCTTCCCCCCTGTACTACACTCCCTGAGTTCTGAGCTCGGAAAGAGTTCTTGCTGAATATGGCTCCTTTCCCTGAGTTTCAAGGTGTGGTTGGAGTAGGGTTGCCAATCCCCAGGTGGGGGCAGGGGATCCCCCGGTTTGGAGGCACTCCCCCCGCTTCAGGGTCATCAGAAAGCAGGGGGAGGGGAGGGAAATGTCTGCTGGGAACTTTATTATTCCCTAAGGAGATTTATTCCCATAGAAAATCATGGAGAATTGATCCGTGGGTATCTGGGGCTCTGGGGGGGACTGTTATTTGGGGGTAGAGGCACCAAATTTTCAGTATAGCATCTAGTGCCTCTCCCCAAAATAACCCCCAAGTTTCAAAAAGATTGGACCAGGGGGTCCAAATCTATGAGCCCCCAAAAAAGGTGCCCCTATCCTTCATTATTTCCTTTGGAAGGAAGGCATTGAAAAAGGTGTGCCGTCCCTTTAAATGTGATGGCCGGAACTCCCTTTGGAGTTCAATGATGCTTTTCACAGCCTTGATCTTGGCTCCACCCCCAATGTCTCCTGGCTCCACCCCTAAAGTCTCCTGGCTCCACTCCCAAAGTCCCCAGATATTTCTTGAATTGGACTTGGCAACTCTAGGTTGGAGAGTGTATATTTTATTTATTTACTTACCGTATTTCTATTCTGCCCATTCCCCGTAGGGCTCAGGGTGGAGTACAACATATAATCAAACAATACAATACAATAAAAGCATTTTTATAAACGAACAACATAACAGCGCTCAGAAATTGTTCCATGTTCCATGATGATGATGATGATGATGTCATCACAATATAGTGAAGGGTGGGGTATAAATCCAATCTCCTCTTCTTCTATGTCATCACTAGGGTTTTTTGTTGTTGTTGGGTTTTTTGGTTTTTTTTTTTTTTAAGCAGGAACGCACAGGAACGCAGTTCCAGCTGGGTTGGCATCACGGGGTGTGGCCTAATATGCAAATAGAGCAGAGGTCCGTCAGTGGCTATTAGCCGCAGCATATTGATGGAACTCTCTGTCTGGGCAGTGATGCTCTGTATTCTTGGTGCTTGGGGGGGGGGGGGGCAAAGTGGGAGGGCTTCTAGTGTCCTGGCCCCATTGGTGGACCTCCTGATGGCACTTAGTTTTTTTGGCCACTGTGTGACACAGTGTTGGACTGGAGGGGCCACTGGCCTGATCCAACATGGTTTCTCTTATGTTCTTATGTGACACAGAGTGTTGGACTGGAGGGGCCACTGGCCTGATCCAACATGGTTTCTCTTATGTTCTTATGTGACACAGAGTGTTGGACTGGAGGGGCCACTGGCCTGATCCAACATGGTTTTTCTTATGTTCTTATGTGACACAGAGTGTTGGACTGGAGGGGCCACTGGCCTGATCCAACATGGTTTCTCTTATGTTCTTATGTGACACAGAGTGTTGGACTGGAGGGGCCACTGGCCTGATCCAACATGGTTTCTCTTATGTTCTTATGTGACACAGAGTGTTGGACTGGAGGGGCCACTGGCCTGATCCAACATGGTTTCTCTTATGTTCTTATGTGACACAGAGTGTTGGACTGGAGGGGCCACTGGCCTGATCCAACATGGTTTTTCTTATGTTCTTATGTGACACAGAGTGTTGGACTGGAGGGGCCACTGGCCTGATCCAACATGGTTTCTCTTATGTTCTTATGTGACACAGAGTGTTGGACTGGAGGGGCCACTGGCCTGATCCAACATGGTTTCTCTTATGTTCTTATGTGACACAGAGTGTTGGACTGGAGGGGCCACTGGCCTGATCCAACATGGTTTCTCTTATGTTCTTATTTGACACAGAGTGTTGGACTGGAGGGGCCATTGGCCTGATCCAACAGGGCTTCTCTTATGTTCTTATTTGACACAGAGTGTTGGACTGGAAGGGCCACTGGCCTGATCCAACATGGTTTCTCTTATGTTCTTATTTGACACAGAGTGTTGGACTGGAGGGGCCATTGGCCTGATCCAACAGGGCTTCTCTTATGTTCTTATTTGACACAGAGTGTTGGACTGGAAGGGCCACTGGCCTGATCCAACATGGTTTCTCTTATGTTCTTATTTGACACAGAGTGTTGGACTGGAGGGGCCACTGGCCTGATCCAACATGGTTTCTCTTATGTTCTTATTTGACACAGAGTGTTGGACTGGAGGGGCCATTGGCCTGATCCAACAGGGCTTCTCTTATGTTCTTATGTGGCACAGAGTGTTGGACTGGAAGGGCCACTGGCCTGATCCAGCAGGGCTTCTCTGACGTGGCACAGAGTGTTGGACTGGACGGGCCATTGGCCTGATCCAACATGGTTTCTCTTACGTTCTTTTATTACAAGTTCCTCACGGGATTTTTGTACCAAAAGCCCTGTGTGAAACAATGGTGATGTCAGGGTGTGTGGCCTAATATGCCAATGACTTCCTGCTGGGCTTTTTCTTCAAACCCCGCTCCCCACCGGTCATGTTTTTATGTGGTAAAAGGTAAACCCCTGTGCAAGCACCAGTCGTTTTCGACTCTGGGGTGACGTTGCTTTCACAATGTTTTCCTGGCAGACTTTTGACGGGGTGCTTTGCCAGGGACACCATGCTAAACTCTGTCACAATTGTGTGCAGATGTGAAACAGTTTGCAATACTAGGATCACAATCTTTGCGCCAACCAAAAGAGCGGCTGGATTTAGCCCCCCAAAATAAAGAAATAAACACGGAAAACAAAACAAATTAAAATATTGATCAAACTCTTTTTCTTAAGAGCGTGTCAGCTTCCCCAACCTCAAAAGTTCTTGCTGTGTTAGCAGCCGTTTGACAGATACCATTGCAGTATTAAAGCCGTCCCCACTGAATTATTCCAAAATTCCTCCACCTGAAACAAGCTGAAAAGGAGGCCTAGTATGAAAGGGGATGTGCGGGGTGGGGGCATGTGGACTAAGGAAAGAGAAAAAGAGAGAGCGAAAATCAATGGAATCCGAGTGTGAAAGAAACTTCCTTTGCCAAGTTTGCAGCTGCCTCTCGGAAAGAATTTTTATGGACGGGGTATAAACCTTTGAAAATGAGAGTTTGTAGTGGAAATGCTGACAGACCCCTTTATACAGTGACATTCATGCTGGCTGCTTGGAGATTGTCCTTCTCTTTCCCCTCTGCCTTATTTCTCCCCCCTCTCCCCCCCCCCCCGGCAACTTTCATCCTCACTTCTGTACCTTTTCCTAAAACCAAACGTCCCTTACGCCTAAGGAAATTGAGAGAACATATAAACAAACATATGAACATATGAAGCTGCCTTATACTGAAACAGACCCTGGGTCCATCAAAGTCAGTATTGTCTACTCAGACTGGCAGCGGCTCTCCAGGGTTTCAGGCTGAGGTTTTTCACACCTATTTGCCTGGACCCTTTTGAGTTGGAGATGCCAGGGATTGAACCTGGGACCTTCTGCTTACCAAGCAGATGCTCTGCCACTGAGCCACAGCCCCATTCATGGCTTTCCAGGGTCTCAAGTCCCTTGAAATGTGATGGCCAGAATTCCCTTTGGAGTTCAGTTATGCTTGTCACAGCCTTGCTCCTGGCTCCGCCCCTATGTCTCCTGACTCCACCCCCCAAAGTCTCCTGGCTCCACCCCCAAAGTCCCCAGAGATTTCTTGAATGGAACTTGGCCAACTCTACTACTTAGCTTCCAAGATCTGGTGAGGTCAGGCTAGCCGTATTCCTCCGTCTAGGTCAGAGCGAGGGAACAACTGCTCCTTCCACATCGAGCCCTCTGTCCCCTGCCCCACACGGATTCTTCGCTTTCCCTGTACATTGACCCAAGCTCATGATATCAGCATTCACGAGACGCGGACGCCTATGATTACGTGAAGCTACCCTACAATACCAAGGCGGTCCATCAATCTCTGGGCTGTCAGCCTTGACTGTCTGCGGATCTACAGTGACCCGAGCTTTGAAAAGAGTTCCCCGACGCCTGTTCGCCGAGATCCTCTAACGGAAAATGCCAAGGACAGAGCTTGGGACTTTTTCCAATACCCTGGAGAAGAGACAGTCCTTCCCCTTATAAACCTAAAGGCAAAGGATGCGCTTATTGCAGAGTGCTTGAATGCGAAGGGCATTGCGCGGTCCCTACAAAGGCGTTCCTCACCCAGTGGCCTTACGGTCTAGTGTAATCAGACACAGAACTAAAAATAAGCGTTAAAAGAAACCGACCCCTTCCAAAGTTAAGAGTGGGAGAAGGCCAAAAACAATTAGCGGCACTGGCTAGCTGAAAGAAAATGAGCCTTAAGGCGCTTTTTAACGGGAGGAAGAGAATCAATTATGCCGAATATTGGCTGGGGAAAAAAAGAGTTCCATAGATAAGGCGCAATTAGGGTTGCCAAGCCCAGTTTAAGAAAGAGCTGGGGACTTTGGGGGTGGAGCCAGGAGACATTAGGGGTGGAGCCGAGATCAAGGGAGTTCTGGCCATCACATTTAAAGGGAGATCACCTTCTCAATGCCTTCCTTCCATAGGAAATAATGGATAGGGGCACCTTCTTTTGGGGCTCATAGAATTGGACCCCCTGATCCAATCGTTTTGAAACTTGGGGGGTATTTTGGGGACAGGCACTAGATACAGTACTGAAAATTTGATGCCTCTAGCTCAACAAACAGCCCCCCCCAGGGCCCCAGATACCCGCGGATCAATTCTCCATGATTTTCTATGGGAATAAATCTCCATTGGGAATAACAGAGTTCCCAGCAGACATTTCCCTCCCCTCCCCCCACTTTCTGAGGACCCTGAACTGGGGGGAGGGCCTCAAAACCAGGGGATCCCCTGCCCCCACCTGGGGATTGGCAACCCTAGGCGCAATAAGGGCGGGAAGGCAAGAACTAGAGAAAAATAAGCCACTTAACAAGGGAGAAGAGTCCAGAAGAAGCCCAGAAAGTGGTGGGGGGGGGGGGAGAAGTACAGTGGGCGATTTGGGGCTGGGGAGTTCTTCGAGGTTTTGGGGGCGGAGCTGGGGGTAGGGTGGGATTTGATCTTAGCAATGTCATGCCCAGGTGTCATTTTGTAGAAAAAAAAGAGGTGCTGGAGCTCTCATTAGCACAACTCTTTTGCATCTGCCACACACTCCTAACATCACCGGAAGGTGTACTAAATTAGATCAGCTCAGCGTTGACCTTAAAATGCTTCTGGAATTTTAATTGTCGTAATAAAAACCTTACTCCTATCTGATACGCCCCGTAAGCGGTGGAAACGTGTGAACAAAAATTCTGCTTTGTGAGCTACTGGCATTAATGTTGCGAGCGGCTGCATCAGTTAGTTTGCTCTGAGGACATTTGTTCCTATGCTATGTGTGAGCCAGCGGCTGAAAAACTGTGAACTAGCTCACACTAACTCAGCTTAGAGGGAACACTGCTCCCGTCGTACTTTTAAAAGAACTTTCTCCTATGTGGCCACAGTGGCATGAGGAAGAAGAAGAAGTTGATATTGGATTTATATCCCCCCCTCCACTCCAGCAAGTCTCAGAGCGGCTCACAATCTCCTTTCCCTTCCTCCCCCACAACAGACACCCTGTGAGGTAGATGAAGATATTGGATTTATATCCCGCCCTCCACTCTGAAGAGTCTCAGAGCAGCTCACAGTCTCCTTTCCTTTCCTCCCCCACAACAGACACCCTGTGAGGTAGATGAAGATATTGGATTTATATCCCGCCCTCCACTCCGAAGAGTCTCAGAGCGGCTCACAATCTCCTTTCCCTTCCTCCCCCACAACAGACACCCTGTGAGGTAGATGAAGATATTGGATTTATATCCCGCCCTCCACTCCGAAGAGTCTCAGAGTGGCTCACAATCTCCTTTTACCTTCCTCCCCCACACCAGACACCCTGTGAGGTGGGTGGGGCTGGAGAGGGCTCTCACAGCAGCTGCCCTTTCAAGGACAACTCTGCCAGAGCTATGGCTGACCAAGTCCATTCCAGCAGGTGCAATTGGAGGAGTGGGGAATCAAACCCCGTTCTCCCAGATAAGAGTCCGCACACTTAACCACTACACCAAACTGGCTCTCCATCTGTCTGCTTTATATATATGGGTTATTTTCCTTTTTTTTGTGGGGGGAAATAGTGAAAGTTGGTCAAATCTTAGAATTCAGTAAAATTCTCACATGGGGGTTGAACCACAGAGCCCAGAAACAAGTATTTTCTTTTGGGGGGGGAGGGAAAAAAGAAAAAGTAAAATTATTTTTAGTATCAAAATAATAATGAAAAAGTTTTTTTTAAAAAAAGTAAAATAAAACGTAGAGGTTTCCGAGCTTCGCTTCTGAGAGCTCCTGCCCCAAAATGAGGCCTGCTTATGCCACAGAATCTGTCCTTCAAAGCCACCGTGTTGTCCAGGAGACCAGATCTCTGACATCTGAAAACCAGTTGTAATTCCAGGAGAAAGTCAGGGTCCACCCCGGCAGACGGCAAATCTGGAGACAAGGCAGAAACAAATGGACTTCGGCGTATCAGAGCTACCTCACATGTGAGCGTGCTCCTTGCTGCTTTCCCCCGTTTTTTTTTTTAAAGAAAAAAACTGAGTATTTGTAACTTTTAGCTGCAGTTTAGTGTCTGTAATGTCGTTTGATCTGTAACTAGGGTTGCCGGCGATACTCCAAGCTGTGGAGTCCCGTGAGCAAAGATTCTACTTTGTGAGCGAGTGGCAATAAAGTTGTGAGCTGCTGCATCGCTTAATTTGTTCCGGCGGCTAACAACATATCAAAACAGCATAAAATATACCCCCCCACACACACCAAAATATACAATAAAATCATTTTCATACATTTTATAGTCATTAGAAGTCCAAGATGTATCTTTTGGCCACTGTGTGATACAGAGTGTTGGACTGGATGGGCCATTGGCCTGGTCCAACATGGCTGCTCTTATGTTTTTATGTGACACAGAGTGTTGGACTGGATGGGCCATTGGCCTGATCCAACATGGCTTCTCTTCTGTTCTTATGTGACACAGAGTGTTGGACTGGATGGGCCATTGGCCTGACCCAACATGGCTTCTCTTCTGTTCTTATGTGACACAGAGTGTTGGACTGGATGGGCCATTGGCCTGATCCAACATGGCTTCTCTTCTGTTCTTATGTGACACAGAGTGTTGGACTGGATGGGCCATTGGCCTGATCCAACATGGCTTCTCTTATGTTTTTATGTGACACAGAGTGTTGGACTGGATGGGCCATTGGCCTGATCCAACATGGCTTCTCTTCTGTTCTTATGTGACACAGAGTGTTGGACTGGATGGGCCATTGGCCTGACCCAACATGGCTTCTCTTCTGTTCTTATGTGACACAGAGTGTTGGACTGGATGGGCCATTGGCCTGATCCAACATGGCTTCTCTTCTGTTCTTACGTGACACAGAGTGTTGGACTGGATGGGCCATTGGCCTGATCCAACATGGCTTCTCTTATGTTTTTATGTGACACAGAGTGTTGGACTGGATGGGCCATTGGCCTGATCCAACATGGCTTCTCTTCTGTTCTTATGTGACACAGAGTGTTGGACTGGATGGGCCATTGGCCTGATCCAACATGGCTTCTCTTATGTTTTTATGTGACACAGAGTGTTGGACTGGATGGGCCATTGGCCTGATCCAACATGGCTTCTCTTCTGTTCTTATGTGACACAAAGTGTTGGACTGGATGGGCCATTGGCCTGATCCAACATGGCTTCTCTTATGTTTTTATGTGACACAGAGTGTTGGACTGGATGGGCCATTGGCCTGATCCAACATGGCTTCTCTTATGTTCTTATGTGACACAGAGGGATGGACTGGATGGGCCATTGGCCTGATCCAACATGGCTTCTCTTATGTTTTTATGTGACACAGAGTGTTGGACTGGATGGGCCATTGGCCTGATCCAACAGGGCTTCTCTTATGTTCTTATGTGACACAGAGTGTTGGACTGGATGGGCCATTGGCCTGATCCAACAGGGCTTCTCTTATGTTCTTATGTGACACAGAGGGATGGACTGGATGGGCCATTGGCCTGATCCAACATGGCTTCTCTTATGTTCTTATGATGTTCTGGTTATTGTGATGTTTCTGGCTTCAATTATATTAGTTCAGTGAGATTGTCGGTTCTGTGGAATAATAGCCACCTCCCTTTAACTGTTGAAGGCAGGTTTGAACCATTCTGTCTTACAGGCCCTGTGGAACTGTGGCAGATCCCACAGAGCCCTGATGTTTTCGGAGAGGGTGTTCCACAGAGCAGGGTCTATTACTATTACATAGTGGGTTCTATGCATGGAGGAATCACCAGTTGAGTGATAACAAGCTCTTTAATAGACGTGGCATAGTATAAGGCTGCATTACAAGACCGGAGCTGGGGCCAACAGGCCAAACTTATATACATCTCTGGGTTCCTGTACAAGCACGTTATTGGGTCATTCAAATCAGTGGGGCTTGTGATTGGTCTAGGGCTGCAGATATTTGGATCCTGCAGCCCTTTTGTTCTCTAGTCCCCAAGCTCAATCCGTATGGCTCCCATGAGCTAGGCAGGAATGCCCAAAGTCTTCACTTGAGTCCGCAGGGAGGGACAGTGGCTCAGTGCTAGAGCATCCGCTTGGTAAGCAGAAGCTCCCAGGTTCAATCCCTGGCATCTCCACTGAAAAAGGGTCCAGGCAAATAGGCGTGAAAACCCTCAGCTTGAGTCCCTGGAGAGCCATGAATGGGGCTGTGGCTCAGTGGTAGAGCATCTGCTTGGTAAGCAGAAGGTCCCAGGTTCAATCCCTGGCATCTCCAAAAAAGGGTCCAGGCAAATAGGTGTGAAAAACCTCAGCTTGAGACCCTGGAGAGCCGCTGCCAGTCTGTGTAGACAATACTGTCTTTGATGGACCAAAGGTCTGATTCAGTATACGGCAGTTTCATATGGTCATATGTTCACATGTATTACCAAGAACGCTCCAGCTCTGGTGGCAGATAATCTCGCTTCTTTTTGTCCGGGGATCTTAAGAAGATTTTGGGACCTCTGTAGGGTACGTATGGGTACATCATTATCAATAAAGTATGATTCCTGTTTCACTCTGATGCATCGAACCCAGTATTTAATAGTAGCCATGTCGATCCACGATAGCACAGTAAGATTAGGGACTAAGAAGGTTTTTGGGGGACTCGACATTTATACTCTGAACATCTTGTTTGCCTTTCCAGTGCAACTGGACCCAAACCTATCTGTGAAATTCGGTAGCATCCCCGCCATTTTCTGGTGCAGGAGAGAAGGAAAGATGTGGCTTTCTTTGGGGAATGGCAAGGGAACCTTTGGAGTGGCTGGGCCTTTTCTTGAATAGAAGCAGAGTCAGGCTTCCCGCCCCCCCCCCTTGCTCTCGGTTGTGGCTGGAATCAAACTACCCCCTGCCTGCTTCACTGCTTTCCTGACACATGATTTAACTTTATTTCTGGGTTTCTATTTCTCCAAAACACGCAGGACTCAGTGTTTTTGTTGTTCTACACGGTGGCATAATTCCTGTAGCCCCAGGGCAGTGGCGCTGGCGCTAAGCGATTCCTCCGAGGAACAGTGCGGCAATGTTCTACCTTATTATGTGATTAGTCACTCTCTGCAAACGCCTGCCCACCCCACCCCCCCTTCCCTGCCTCGCTCCGGACTTCCTTGTCTGTGTGCAATGGAAAAGCAGAACTCGGGTTGACACTCAGAAAGCAGGGGTTTTCAAGGTCCTATGAATTGCCTATCGGTTCGTCTAGCTCCAGATAGAGGGCTAGATCTTGTGCTGTCATTGCAATGTAGTAGTCCTGGGCCAAAGGAGGTCCGCCTAAAATCCACCAGGGATCGGGCCTTCTCAATAGCGGCACCCCATTGGTGGAACCAGCTGCCGGAGGAGGTACGGGCCCTGCGGGACCTAGGGCAGTTCCGCAGGGCCTGTAAGACAGCCCTCTTCCGGCAGGCCTATAACACCTAACTGATAATGAGAACACCTCTGGATGGAACAAAATGCTTCTATAGACCGCTGGTTTTATCTTATCTTTGTTTTATTAATTATGGTTTTAATTGTATTTGTAAATGTTTTAAATTGAATTGTATGAATCACTCTGCTGTGAGCCGCCCTGAGACACTTCGGTGAGAAGGGCGGGATATAAGTCCACTAAATAAATAAATAAATAGTAGTCGATCCCCGGTGGATTTGCCTGGATGGACAAGACAATTTCAAGGTTGGCGCATGCTCGGCGATGTATGGATGCTACCCACACCCCCCCCCCCCATGGAATTTACTTAGGGTTGCCAAATCCAATTCGAGACATATCTGGGAGCTTTGAGGATGGAGCCAGGAGACATTGGGGGTGGAGCCACAAGCAAAGTTGTGACAAGCACAATTGAACTCCAAAGGAAGTTCTGGCCATCGCATTCAATTGGACCACATACCTTTTTAATGGCTTCCCTACATTAGAAATAATGAAGGATAGGGGCACCTTCTTTGGGGGCTCATAGAATTGGACCCCCTGGTCCGATCTTTTGGAAACTGGGAGAGCATTTTGAGGAGACTCATCGGATGCTATGCTGAAAACTTGGTACCTCTATATCAAGAAACCGCCCCTCCAGAGCCCCAGATACCCTGGGATTAATTCTCCATTATACCCTATAGTCCAGCAGACATTTCCCTCCCTCACTCCCCCTCCCCCGTTTCTGATGACCCTGAAACTCCAGAGGGCCTCCAGACGGGGGCTCCCCTGCCCCCACCTGGGTATTGGCACCTCTATTCATGAGTTGCTGAAATTTCAAGTTTTTCACAGTAACACAGGGCAACCAAAGGTTCAAGTTGACCTTCCCACTATGCAAACGGCATCTGCAAGGATTGTGCAACAAACGAAGGGTCTGGGCTCCTTTCACGACCATGTTGTTCTGCCTCCCCCGCCCCCCTTCAGCTTTAAAGACGCAGACACACCATCCAAAGAGAAAGGCTTTCCAAGTGGAGTCTGAAGCCTCTGGAGGTGAAAAGTCACATGGGGGCTGTGGGGGCGGGGCTTCCCCCCGCTGGCCAACTGACTGGGGGTGGGAAGGAACCTGGGAAAGCAGGAGAATCTGGGGATTGGCAAGCCTAAATTTACTCTGACGGGCAGCAGCTTAGTTAGATTTCTGACAGAGGCTAGTTTTTTTTGCCATGCCTCATACCTATGGCATGGCTTAGAAACCAGTGGGAGTCAGGGAGACAAGGATATGGGAGTTTCGTTTAGTTTACTGGATTTATATCCCGCCCTCCTCGCCGGAGCAGGCTCTGGGCAGCTCAGGGAGCCACTGTCGATAGTGGCATATTATTACCCGGAAGTGACCTCTCGCCTCTCTAGGACTTGCCAGAAACTCTATGGTATCTTAGAGTTTCTGGTGATTCCTAGAGTGGACTGGTGTCACTTCTGGGTTTTCCCTGGAAGTGATTTGGCCCCATCACTGATGGTTTAAAAAAAAAAAAAAACCATTCTTATGAGAACATAAGAGAAGCCACATTGGATCAGGCCAAAGGCCCATCCAGTCCAACACTCTGTGTCACATAAGAACAGAAGAGGAGCCCTGTTGGATCAGGCCAATCGCCCCTCCAGTCCAACACTCTGTGCCACATAAGAGAAGCCATGCTGGATCAGACCAATGGCCCCTCCAGTCCAACACTCTGTGTCACATAAGAGAAGCCATGTTGGATCAAGTAAATAGCCCCTCCAGTCCAACACTCTGTGCCACATAAGAACATAAGAGAAGCCATGCTGGATCCGACCAATGGCCCCTCCAGCCCAACACTCTGAGTCACATAAGAACATAAGAGAAGCCATGCTGGATCAGGCCAATGGCCCATCCAGTCCAACACTCTGTGTCACATAAGAACATAAGAGAAGCCCTGTTGGATCAGGCCAATGGCCCCTCCAGTCCAACACTCTGTGTCACACAGTGTCAAAAAAACCCACGTGCCATCAGGAGGTCCATCAATGGGGCCAGGACACTAGAAGCCCTCTCACTGTTGCCTCCCCATGCACCAATAATATAAAGCACCACTGCCCCCAGACAGAGAGTTCCATCTTAATACACTGTGGCTAATAGCCACTGATGGGCCTCTGCTCCAGCTGTTTATCCAATCCTCTCTTGAAGCTGTCAGCCACAAAAACAGCAGTGGGAAACAGTAATTCACAGCCCTATTCATTTTTGCAGCGGCCGAGGAATTTGCTTGTCTTTGAGTATGCACAATTGGGGCACCGCTTTGCAGAAGTTAACTTTGGGAGGCAATTTGGGCTGGAAAAGCGACCTTGCTGTTGCGTACCAGGACAACGCGGAGTGGTTTAGTCCAGGCATAATTTGCATGGGTGAACAGGCAATTGAAAGCATTAAATGTAACCCCAGATGTACGGCTGCATTTAAAGCGCTGTTTCTCAGCCTGTGGGCTCCAACTCAATAGCGGGTTGCTCAGCTTGTGCAATTGTGTCTCAGGATTTTGCATTTTTATCGATTTCCTTATGGACAAAGAGGAGCTACATCCCCTTGTGAGAGGAACAAGTCCTATTCCACCTGGGGAATAACTTGCGGGAAGAAAGTCTCACACATGGAGCTAACAAAGGGCAGGCAGCATGGACAAACATTCAGGGGAGGGACAGTGGCACAGTGGTAGAGCATCTGCTTGGTAAGCAGAAGGTCCCAGGTTCAATCCCCGGCGTCTCCAACTAAAAAGGATCCAGGCAAATAGGCGTGAAGAACCTCAGCTTGAGACCCTGGAGAGCCATGAATGGGGCTGTGGCTCAGTGGTAGAGCATCTGCTTGGTAAGCGGAAGGTCCCAGGTTCAATCTCCAGCATCTCCAACTAAAAAGGGTCCAGGCAAGTAGGCGTGAATAACCTCAGCTTGAGACCCTGGAGAGCCATGAATGGGGCTGTGGCTCAGTGGTAGAGCATCTGCTTGGCAAGCAGAAGGTCCCAGGTTCAATCTCCAGCACCTCCAACTAAAAAGGGTCCAGGCAAGTAGGCGTGAATAACCTCAGCTTGAGACCCTGGAGAGCCATGAATGGGGCTGTGGCTCTGTGGTAGAGCATCTGCTTGGTAAGCAGAAAGTCCCAGGTTCAATCTCCAGCGTCTCCAACTAAAAAGGGTCCAGGCAAGTAGGCATGAAAAAACTCAGCTTGACACCCTGGAGAACCATGAATGGGGCTGTGGCTTAGTGGTAGAGCATCTATTTGGTAAGCAGAAGGCCCCAGGTTCAATCCCCGGCATCTCCACCTAAAAAAGATCCAGGCAAGTATGCGTGAAAAACCTCAGCTTGAGACCCTGGAGAACCATGAATGGGACTGTGGCTTAGTGGTAGAGCATCTGTTTGGTAAGCAGAAGGCCCCAGGTTCAATCCCCGGCATCTCCAACTAAAAAGGGTCCAGGCAAATAGGTGTGAAAAACCTCAACTTGAGATTCTGGGGAGTCACTGCTGGTCAGGGGATGGATGGTGGCTCAGTGGTAGAGCATCTGCTTCATAAACAGAAGGTCCCAGGTTCAATCCCCGGCATCTCCAACTAAAAAGGGTCTAGGCAAGTAGGCGTGAAAAACCTCAGCTTGAGACCCTGAAGAGCTGCTGCCAGTCTGAGTAGACAATACTGACTTTGATGGACTGAGGGTCTGATTCAGTATAAGGCAGCTTCACATTTTCCTATGTTCAGGGTTACAGATGAAAGATTGAGGCTGCACTTGCATATGCAGTTTGAATCCACTTTCAATACACTTTCCAACCTTTTTTTTTTTTTTTAACCCATCCACCCTGTAAAATCCAGTTGGAAAGTGCATTGAAAGTGAATTGAGACTGCATTATTTAGCACGTGGGATCGCAGCCAAAATGTTGGAACTTGAACGGTAAATCGCCTACCCTAGAACAACAGGCAGAACATGTCTAGAGGAGGGTCAGAGAACTGTGTCGGAGGGGATGGGAACCCTTTGGGGGAGTGGGAACCCTAGGCTACAGTTGACTATTTGAGAGACACAATATGTGCATACGGTTGCCCGGTCCAATTCAAGAAATATCTGGGGACTTTGGGGGTGGAGCCAGGAGAGCCAGTGTGGTGCAGCGGTTAAGTTTGTGGACTCTTATCTGGGAGAACCGGGTTTGATTCCCCACTCCTCCAATTGAACCTGCTGGAATGGGGCCTTGGGTCAGCCATAGCTCTGGAAGAGGTTGTCCTTGAAAGGGCAGCTGCTGTGAGAGCCCTCTCCAGCCCCGCCCACCTCACAGGGTGTCTGTTGTGGGGAGGAAGGGAAAGGAGATTGTGAGCCGCTCTGAGATGCTTCGGAGTGGAGGGCGGGATATAAATCCAATATCTTCTTCTTCTTCTCTGGGGGTAGAGCCAGGAGCAAAGCTGTGACAAGCATGATTGAACTCCAAAGGGAGTTCTGGCTGTCACATTTCAAGGGACTGCACGTCTTTTAATGATGGGATGCGAACTGGCAGAGACTGACCAAGAGAGAGATCTTGGGGTTTTGGTAGAGAACTCACTGAAAATGTCAAGACAGTGTGCAATTGCAATTAAAAAGGCCAATGCCATGCTGGAAATTATTAGGAAGGGAATTGAAAACAAATCAGCCAGTATCATAATGCCCCTGTATAAATCGATGGTGCGGCCTCATTTGGAATACTGTGTACAATTCTGGTCACTGCAGCTCAAAAAGGATATTATAGCATTGGAAAAAGTGCAGAAAAGGGCAACTAGAACAATTAAAGGTTTGGAACACTTTCCCTATGAAGAAAGTTTAAAACACTTGGGGCTCTTTAGCTTGGAGAAACGTCGACTGCGTGGTGACATGATAGAAATTTACAAGATTATGCATGGATAGAGAAAGCAGAGAAAGAAGTACTTTTCTCCCTTTCTCACAATACAGGAACTCGTGGGCATTCAATGAAATTGCTGAGCAGTCGGGTTAGAATGGATAAAAGGAAGTATTTGTTCACCCAGAGGGTGATTAACATGTGGAATTCACTGCCACAGGAGGTGGTGGCGGCTACAAGCATAGCCAGCTTCAAGAGGGGTTTGGATAAAAATATGGAGCAGAGGTCCATCAGTGGCTGTTAGCCACAGCATATTATTGGAACTGTCTGGGGCAGTGATGATCTGTATTCTTGGTACTTGGAGGGGGGCAAAATGGAAGGGCTTCTAGCCCCAGTTGTGAACCTCCTTTGTTTTTTGGCCACTGTGTGACACAGAGTGTTGGACTGGATGGGCCGTTGCCTGATCCAACATGGCTTCTGTTATGTTCTTATGTGACTCAGAGTGTTGGACTGGATGGGCCATTGGCCTGATCCAACATGGCTTCTCTTATGTTCTTATGTGACACAGAGGGTTGGATTGGATGGGCCATTGGACTGATCCAACAGGGCTTCTCTTATGTGACACAGAGTGTTGGACTGGATGGGCCATTGGCCTGATCCAACATGGCTTCTCTTATGTTCTTATGAAAACAGGTGGCGGGGGAGCAGGGGAAGTGAAAACGGGTGATGTGGATAGCGGAAGAGGCAAAAACGGGCAACGGTGCATGTGTCCAGAGAGAGGGCTCTGAGTGCCACCTCTGGCACATGTGCCATAGGTTCACCACCAGGGCCCTACAGGAATCACCCTCCATAGGGTATTATAGAGACCCCAGCAGACGTTCTCCCCCACCCTGGCTTTCTGATGACCCTAAAGCGTGGGGAGGGCCTCCAAACTGGGGAACTCTTTCCCCCATGGCGATTGGTGACCCTAGATGTGACGTGGCAGTTTACCTCTGCATTCCAGAGGCTGAAAGCAATCATGAGAAGGCCGCCACTTCTGTCTCTTGCCTAGATGGGCCGTGGTCTGATCTCTAAGCCGGTTCGTCTCAGAGAGTCAACGTGCAACTTTGATCCCCAGCCCTAATCTCCAGTGGCCTAAACCGACCCTCTGTCCCCACAATTATTTGGTGTGAAATGAACGTGGAGCGGGGGAACCGTTCTCCTCTGATGTCTGCCTCGGAAATACTTTCCCCATTTCCTCTCTCTGTTCATCTTGATAACTACGATTGCCCCCCCCCGCCCCGGTTTTAATTCCATTAAGCTTGCCTTCATCTACGGAAGAAGAGGAGAGCGGCTGGAACAGTTAACGCAAAAGGATGTAGTCCGTAGGTAATGCACCTGGAGATTTATCACTTTATGGAAGAAATTAATAATTACAACAAGCCGAATTCCAGCTCCTTTTCCCCCTCCTCCAAAAATTCGTTAATTAAGAAGCTTTCCCCCCCCGCCGCCCTCTTGAGACTCTCTTACTTTTAAAAAAAACCCTTAAGCTTTGATCAGTGTTATTTTAAATACAAAAGGAAGAAAACACAACAAAATTGTGTGTAATCCTCCCTCTTCCTCAGCGGAAATTATGCCTTTAAACTGTGCTCCAGGGATTTCGCACACCCTGTGCCACCGCTGCTTATCCTTTCTGTCCCTGATTTTTCTTTCTGGAGAGAAGTGGGCCAGGTCCCTTCTGTTCTCAGGATACCTCTGTGTCGAGCAGGGAGGTGTTTTTCACAAATGCCCCAGGATCTGAGATGTGCAAAGGTGGCTATAAATAGGCCTTGCTTTAGTAAGGTGGTTTCAACCAAGTTTGCCGTTTCAAAAAAAAAACTCTTCCGGGGAAACTTGTGAAGGAACATCCTTGAGCGACTGTGCCCTACTAACGTTACTTTTGCAGGGGGAGATTTGTTTCTCTTCTTTTGGAATAGAAAACGGCGAGTTCTCAAAGAAGTAATCTCATTTTTACAAAATGGGGAGAACATAAGAACATACGAGAAGCCCTGTTGAATCAGGCCAGTGGCCCCTCCAGTCCAACACTCTGTGTCACATAAGAACATAAGAGAAGCCCTGTTGGATCAGGCCAATGGCCCATCCAGTCCAACACTTTGTGTCACGTAAGAACATAAGAGAAGCCCTGTTGGATCAGGCCAGTGGCCCATCCAGTCCAACACTCTGTGTCACACAGTGGCCAAAAAACCAGATGCCGTCAGGAGGTCCTTCAGTGGGGCCACTGTTGCCCCTCCCCAAGCACCAAGAAGACAGAGCATCATTTGCCCCAAACATAAGAGAAGCCATGTTGGATCAGGCCAATGGCCCATCCAGTCCAACTTTCTGTGTCACACAGTGGCAAAAAACAAACAAACAAACATAGGTGCCATCAGTGGGGCCAGAACACTAGAAGCCCTCACCCTGTTGCCCCTCCTAAGCACCAAGAATACAGAGCATCACTTGCCCCAGACATAAGAGAAGCCATGTTGGATCAGGCCAGTGGCCCATAACAGTCCAACACTCATCACACAGTGCCCCCCCCCCAAAAAAAACCAGCAGGTGCTATGAGGAGGTCCATCAGTGTGGCCAGGACACTAGGAATCCTCACACTGTTGCCCCCCCCCAAAGCACAAAGAATACAGAACATTCCTGCCCCAGACAGAGAGGTCCAACAATACGCTGTGGCTAATAGCCACTGATGGACCTCTACCCCAGATGTTGATTCAATCCCCTCTTGAAGCTGCTATGCTTGTGGCCACCGCCACCTCCTGTGGCAGTGAATTCCACATGTTAATCACCCTTGAGTGAAAAAGTATTTCCTTTTTTCCATTCTGGAGTCCTGTACAGGGTTCTTTCTTTCTTTCTTTCTTTCTTTCTTTCTTTCTTTCTTTCTTTCTTTCTTTCTTTCTTTCTTTCTTTCTTTCTTTCTTTCTTTCCTTCTTTCATAGCAGGAACACCTTTGCATATTAGGGCACACACCCCTGATGTAGCCAATCCTCCAAGAGCTTAAAGGGCTCTTCTTATAGCGCCCACCGTAAGCTCTTGGAGGATTGGCTACATCAGGGGGGTGTAGCTTAATATGTGAAGGAGTTCCTGCTACAAAAAAAGCCCTGCTTTTGTGGCCAAGTTTGTGCTTTTGATCTAATAGACTTTAGCACCTCTAATGAGAAGATGTTTCATTGGCTGGGCTTGGAGGGACACATGAGTGCTTGAAGCTCCCTTCTACTGAATAAGGCCATTGGTCCACCAAGGTCCATTGTGTCTGCTGAGACTGGTAGTTGCTCTCCAGAGTCCAAGGGAATTGAAAACAAATCAGCCAGTCTCATAATGTTCCTGTATAAATCGATGGTGCAGCCTCATTTGGAGTACTGTGTACAATTCTCATCACCACACCTCAAAAAAGTTATTATAGCACAGGGAAAAATCCAGAAAAGGGCAACTAGAATGGTTAAAGGGTTGGAACGCTTCCCCTATGAAGAAAGGTTGAAGTGCTTGGGGCTCTTTAGCTTGGAGAACATCAACTGAGGGGTGACCTGATAGAGGTTTACAAGATTATGCATGGGATAGAGAAGGTAGAGAAAGAAGTCCTTTTCTCCCTTTCTCACAATACAAGAACTTGTGGGAACACAATGCAATTGTTGAGCAGTAGGGTTAGAACTGAAAAAAAAGGAAGTCCTTCTTCACCCAAAGGGTGATTAACACATGGAATTCACTGCCACAGGAGGCGGTGACAGGTACACGCACAGACAACTTCAAGAGAGGATTGGATCAACATCTAGAGCAGAGATCCATCAGTAGCTGTTAGACACAGTGTATAGCTGGAACTCTCTGTCTGGGGCAAGTGATGCGCTGTATTCTTGGTGCTGGGAGCGGGGAGCAACAGTGGGAGGGCTTCCAGTTTCCTGGCCCCATGGGTGGACCTCCCGATGGCATCTGGGGGTTGTTTTTGGGGCAGTGTCGTGGCAGAGTGTTGGACCGGATTTGGACCCGAAAGAAAGCAAATATCACAACTGTGATGTTTTGTTTTGTTTTTAAAAAAGACTTTTATTTTATTTCTCTTCTTAATTACTTTTGAGACAACGGTGTACCATGTTCAGGCATGGCAACACAAAGGTGGCTTCCACTTCCCACATATAGAACAGTCCTAAACGTTCGAGGGGTTTCAGATATTTCTCTGCCCTGACCCAGTTGGCCCAGGCTGGTCCTATCTCATCAGCTTTTAGGAGCTAAGCAAGGTTGGCCCTGGTTAGGATGGGAGACCCCCAAGGAAGACCAGAATTACTGTGCAGAGGCAGACAATAAGAAACCGCTTCTGTTTCTGTCTCGGCTTGAAAACCCCATGGTTCTGGAGCCACCATGAGCTGGCTGATGGCATCCCTGATCTAGACAACCTAGGCAGCTCCATCTCATTGGATCTCAGAAGCTAAGAAGGGTTATCATACCTGGATGCAAGACCACCAAGGAAGTCTGGGGTTGCTACACAGAGGCAGGAAATGGCAAACTACCTCCCTTCATCTTCTACCTTGAAAACTCCATGGTTCTGGAGCCACCATGAGCTGGCTGATGGCATCCCTGATCTAGACAACCTAGGCAGCTCCATCTCATTGGATCTCAGAAGCTAAGAAGGGTTATCATACCTGGATGCAAGACCACCTAGGAAGTCTGGGGTTGCTACACAGAGGCAGGAAATGGCAAACTACCTCCCTTCATCTTCTACCTTGAAAACTCCATGGTTCTGGAGCCACCATGAGCTGGCTGATGGCATCCCTGATCTAGACAACCTAGGCAGCTCCATCTCATTGGATCTCAGAAGCTAAGGAGGATTATCATACCTGGATGTGAGACCATTAAGGAAGTCTGGAGTCGCTACACAGAGGCAGGAAATGGGGAACCACCTCCCTTCATCTTCTACCTTGAAAACTCCATGGTTCTGGAGCCACCATGAGCTGGCTGACAGCATCCCTGATCTAGACAACCTAGGCAGCTCCATCTCATCAGATCTCAGAAGCTAAGGAGGGTTATCATACTTGGATGCGAGACCACCAAGGAAGTCTGGGGTTGCTATGCAGAGGCAGGAAATGGCAAACTACCTCCCTTCATCTTCTACCTTGAAAACCCCATGGTTCTGGAGCCACCATGAGCTGGCTGATGGCATCCCTGATCTAGACAACCTAGGCAGCTCCATCTCATTGGATCTCAGAAGCTAAGGAGGATTATCATACCTGGATGTGAGACCACCAAGGAAGTCTGGGGTTGCTACACAGAGGCAGGAAATGGGGAACCGCCTCCCTTCATCTTTTACCTTGAAAACTCCATGGTTCTGGAGCCACCATGAACTGGCTGATGTCATCCCTGATCTAGACAACCTAGGCAGCTCCATCTCATCGCATCTCAGAAGCTAAGGAGGGTTATCATACTTGGATGCGAGACCACCAAGGAAGTCTGGGGTTGCTATGCAGAGGCAGGAAATGGCAAACTACCTCCCTTCATCTTTTACCTTGAAAACTCTACGGGGTCCACACGACTTGGCTGTGACTCGACACAACAGGTATACTTTGTTTTTAACCAAATCATGCTACACCGCCGGTGTGATTAGGCTGGAGTCTTCCTCTGCTACGTGGTTCCGTTGACGCCGAATCTCAGCTCTCTTGTTTTCCTTCCTTGACGGAAGAGAGGAGGGATGACTCCCAAGCCATACTGAGTCAAAGTATAGCGCCTTCCGCATTATGAGATTGCAGTTAGCGCGAACTTCCAACGTCTTATCCAGGTGAAAATATCGTCAATCCATCTTTTTTGACTCTCTGATTAAAATACTAACCTAATCCTAACCTAATCCCTTTCAATTTTCGAGGAGAAATTGGAAGGGCGGGTGGAGGAGAGGAGGGAGAAAACCCATCTGTTAGCATTAAGGCTTCACGCAGCCTCTCTGCTTATGCCGGCCAACGGGCTCTGCAGATGTCAATTTAATCTATCCCCGATAAAGCAATATGAAAGGTGTTTCATTTATGGGGGAAATTAATTGCTGTCTGCAGGACTGTAGTGTGTGAAAAAATCCATAATAGTTGTCTTTAAAGAAGGAGGGGGTGGGGGAGAGAAACAGGTCAGGAACAATACTGCTACCTCCTGATGAGAAAGCATTTTACTGGCTGGTGAACTTGCAAAGTTACATAGATCTCGGTAAGATTTTCTCGGATATCCGATCTAATTGAATCAGGAAGGCCCCTGGTTTCAATATCCGTTTAGGACTCCGGCTGGAACGTGGGAGGGAGGGGGAGCAATAAATTTGTGCTGGACAAAACACTGCGGGATGACCTTGGTTAGCAAATTGGGGACGGCCAGCTACATTCGTTGTCCTTTGCTAGATACTCAGTTGAGTTTTACACGTACACTGAATGCTTGAGACGTCATGCTGTATGGGGATGTAGTTCTTAAACTTCCGGGTCTGGATTTAAACTGAAGATGATAAGAACATAAGAGAAGCCATGTTGGATCAGGCCAATGGCCCATCCAGTCCAGCACTCAATGTCACATAAGAACATAAGAGAAGCCATGCTGGATCAGGCCAATGGCCCATCCAGTCCAACACTCTGTGTCACATAAGAGAAGCCATGTTGGATCAGGCCAATGGCCCATCCAGTCCAACACTCTGTGTCACATAAGAACATAAGAGAAGTCCTGCTGGATCAGGCCAATGGCCCATCCAGTCCAACACTCTGTGTCACATAAGAGAAGCCCTGTTGGATCAGGCCAATGGCCCATCCAGTCCAACACTCTGTGTCACATAAGAACATAAGAGAAGCCATGTTGGATCAGTCCAGTGGCCCATCCAGTCCAACACTCTGTGTCACATAAGAACATAAGAGAAGCCATGTTGGATCAGGCCAATGGCCCATCCAGTCCAACACTCTGTGTCACAAAAGAACATAAGAGAAGCCATGTTGGATCAGGCCAGTGGCCCATCCAGTCCAAAACTCTGTGTCACAAAGTGGCCCAAAAAACCCAGGTGCCATCAGGAGATACATCAGTGGGGCCAGGACACTAGAAACCCTCCCACAGTTGACCCTCCAAACACCAAGAATACAGAACATCACTGCCCCAGACAGAGTTTCAGCAATATGCTGTGGCTAATAGCCACTGATGGACCTCTGATCCATATGTTTATCCAATCCCCTCTTGAAGCTGCCTAGGCTTGTAGCTGCCACCACCTCCTATGGCAGTGAATTCTATGTGTTAATCACCCTTTCCGGGAAGGAATTCCTTTTATCTGTTCTAAACCTACTTCTCAGCAATTTAATTGAGTGCCCATGAGTTCCTGTCTTGTGAGAAAGTGGGAAAATGACTTCTTTCTCTACCTTCTCTATCCCATGCATAATCTTGTAAACCTCTATCATAGCATTTAAGCAATGTGTTTAAGCAATGAGAATGTCCAATTGACACTCCCCACCACCACCACCAGAATTGGCCAAAGCCAGCACACCCTGGAAGCCACATCATCACAACACAGGTAAGAACATAAGAACATAAGAGAAGCCATGTTAGATCAGGCCAATGGCCCATCCAGTCCAACATTCTGTGTCACACAGCGGCCAAATATATATATATATATATATACACACACACACACACACACTCTGGCTAATAGCCACTGATGGACCTCTGCTCCATATTTTTATCTAACCCCTTCTTGAAGGTGGCTATGCTTGTGGACGCCACCACCTCCTGTGGCAGTGAATTCCACATGTTAATCACCCTTTGGGTGAAGAAGTACTTCCTTTTATCCGTTTTAACCTGTCTGCTCAGCAATTTCATCGAATGCCCACGAGTTCTTGTATTGTGAGAAAGGGAGAAAAGTACTTCTTTCTCTACTTTCTCCATCCCATGCATTATCTTGTAAACTTCTATCATGTCACCCCTCAGTCGACGTTTCTCCAAGCTAAAGAGCCCTAAGCGTTTCAACCTTTCTTCATAGGGAAGGTGTTCCAGCCCTTTAATCATTTTAGTTGCCCTTTTCTGAACTTTCTCCAATGCTATAATATTCTTTTTGAGGTGCGGCGACCAGAACTGCACACAGTACTCCAAATGAGACCGCACCATCGATTTATACAGAGGCATTATGATACTGGCTGATTTGTTTTCAATTCCCTTCCTAATAATTCCCAGCATGGCGTTGGCCTTTTTTATTGCAAACGCACACTGTCTTGACATTTTCAGTGAATTATCTACCATGACCCCAAGATCTCTCTCTTGGTCTGTCTCTGCCAGTTCACACCCCATCAACTTGTATTTGTAGCTGGGATTCTTGGCCCCAATGTGCATTACTTTGCACTTGGCCACATTGAACCGCATCTGCCACGTTGACGCCCACTCACCCAGCCTCAACAGATCCCTTTGGAGTTCCTCACAATCCTCTCTGGTTCTCACCACCCTGAACAATTTAGTGTCATCCGCAAATTTGGCCACTTCACTGCTCACTCCCAACTCTAAATCATTTATGAACAAGTTAAAGAGGATGGGGCCCAGGTGACATGGAAAGTCTCAAACTCGCTTGGGGCTCTTTAGCTTGGAGAAATGTCGACTGCGGGGTGACATGATAGAGGTTGACGAGATTATGCATGGGATGGAGAAGGTAGAGAAAGAAGTCCTTTTCTCCCTTTCTCACAATACAAGAACTCGTGGACATTCAATGAAATTGCTGAGCAGTCAGGTTAGAATGGATAAAAGGAGATACTTCTTCACCCAAAGGGTGATTAACATGTGGAATTCACTGCCACAGGAGGTGGTGGCAGCTACAAGCATAGCCAGCTTCAAGAGGGGTTTAAATAAAAATATGGAGCAGAGGTCCATCAGTGGCTATTAGCCACAGTGTGTGTGTGTGTGTGTGTGTATATATATATATATAAATTCTTTCGCCACTGTGTGACACAGAATGTTAGACTGGATGGGCCATTGGCCTGATCCAGCATGGCTTCTCTTATCCCCCGGTTTTACAGGCTTCCCCCTCCCCCAGCCAGCTGGCCGCCGGGGGAAGCCCCGCCCCCACAGCCATCATGCACCTCCATGAACGATTCCCATAGGGAATTATGAGGAATTGATCTGCAGGTATCGGGGGCTCTGGGGGGGCTGTTTTTTGAGGTAGAGGCGCCAAATTTTCAGTATAGCATCTAGTTCCTCTCCCCAAAATACCTCCCAAGTTTCAAAAGGATTGGACTAGGGGGTCCAATTCTATGAGCCCCAAAAGAAGGTGCCCCTATCCTTCATTATTTTCTATGGAAGGAAGGCATTTTAAAAGGTGTGCGGTCCCTTTAAATGTGATGGCCACAACTCCCTTGGAGTTCAGTTATGCTTGTCACACCCTTCCTCCTGGCTCCACCCCTGATGTCTCCTGGCTCCACCTTCAAATTCCCCAGATATTTAAGAACATAAGAGAAGCCATGTTGGATCAGGCCAACGGCCCATCAAGTCCAACACTCTGTGTCACACAGTGGCAAAAAAATTTATATACACACATACACTGTGGCTAATAGCCACTGATGGACCTGTGCTCCATATATTTATCTAAACCCTTCTTGAAGGTGGCTATACTTGTGGCCGCCAGCACCTCCTGTGGCAGTGAATTCCACATGTTAATCACCCTTTGGGTGAAGAAGTACTTCCTTTCTTGAATTGGACTTGGCAACTTTAGCTATGCTACAACTTTTCTTCTAGCTTAGCTGCTCAATATGCAGGAACATCCCCCCTTTCCCCCACCGACACCAGAGGTATTGATTTGCCATTGTTTATGAGCCATCATAACCAGAAAAATCCTTTTTGGGAAGACGGGATAAAACCGGCCTTAACAAAACCCGGAGCGTCGCAGTGTCTAGAAAGTTCATTGTGGCGTCTAGTATTTTCAGGAGTAATTTATTGTAAGTGCTTCTCCGTGATTCTCCCTAGAAGTACAAAGCTTATTTAGAGAGATCGAAGTGGGCGGTCGCATTGGCCTGAAGTCGGGGAACCGAGTTTGAGTCTGGGGGCAATTTAATACCTCAAATAAACTTTTGTTGGTCTTAAAGGGGTCCCTGGATTCCGCATCTGTTCTAAAGCTTATTTAGGTAAGGACAGAGGTCAGCTTTTTTGTTGCGGTGATAACCAGGGTTACCCTATATATCTTTTTTTTCACGCACTGCAACACTTTTATGGCGGCTTACAAAATGACAAGAGGCCGTGAAGAGTTTAGGATTAGGTTTTGTGGTGGCAATAATTAGGAAAAAAAGTGGGGTCGTTAAGGTATAAAACCACAAAGGCTTAAAAAAGATGTCCTTTCCTAGGGTTGCCAACTTTGTGCTTAGGAATACCTGGAAATTTGAGGGGGGGGGGAGCCTAAGGAAATGGCGTTTAGAAAGGGAAGAGACCTTGGGAGGACATAACGCCCTGCGGACCACCTTTCCAAGCAGCCGTTTTCTTCAGGAGAAGTGGGGTAAATGTTTTTAATAAATAAATAAGGCTCATTTAAGGCAGGGGCGTCAAACATGCCAAGCCTCTCCTCCTTTTACTGGCTGAGCCTCCCCCCTCCAGTCCCTTGGGGAAGGAAGGAAAGAGCCAGAGCTTCCTTTGCCCAGTTTCCTGGATCCCATGGAAGAAATATAAATAAAGCACGTTTAAGACCAATGAGTGCTAACATTTTAAGCATGTTTTAAGTTTTTTACAAAAATTGTGTTGGTCTGTCGTCTTTATAAAATTTATATCTCTGCCACCTAATCTTAAATCGGTATACACATGGCCCAGCCCCAACCTGGCACGGTCCGGCCCAACAAGGTCTCATTTATGTCAGAACCGGCCCTCATAACAAATGAGTTTGACACCCCTGATTGAAGCAATCCATACAGCCGAAGATAAATTGTAATTCCGGGAGAGTTAAAGCCGCAGCCTGGAAGTGGCTTACAAAGACAAAAGCAAACTTAGCTTATTAGGGTTTGTAGAATCTTTCGGGCTCAAGTGACGTGTTCTGCTGGAGAAAGTTTTCCTTCCAGACGTTTCATTCTCAGCTGCGGAGGACATCCTCAGTGGCGTTGCAGCCGGAGCAGGCGCTCTGACCTTCTTGGCTGCTGTGCAAGGTAGTTAACTTGGTAGTTTAGCTTAGTTAGTAGTTAGTAGTTAGCAAGGTAGTTTAGCTTAGTTAACTGTATAGACGAGCAAGCCAGAAAAGCACGCTAAGTAATAACCAGCACAAATATATATATATATACATATCAGGGGTGGCCAACGTTGGCTCTCCAGATATTTTTTTGCCTACAGTTCCCATCATCCCCAGCCATTGGCCATGCTGGGTGGGGCTGATGGGAGCTGTAGGCCAAAAACATCTGGAGAGCTACCGTTGGCCACCCCCCGATATATATCATTGTAAACGGCAATATTGCAAAAGATACAATAAATTATGTTGCTGGTATGCAACAAAGATTTTTACATTTATAAATGTGTAGTGCTCATAGTCACCCTGCAACGGTTTACAAATAGAAGATGAAGAAGATGAAAATTATATTGGATTTATATCCCGCCCTATACTCTGAATCTCAGAGCGGTCACAATCTCCTTTACCTTCCCCTCCGCCCCCCCAACAGACACCCTGTGAGCAGTGTTCCCTCTAAGAGGACTTAGTGTGAGCTACCTTACAGTTTTTTTAACCTCCGGCTCACACATTTTTGTCTTTTCTCAGGAAAAATGGCCCCAGAGCACCCGCCAGTTTGGTGTAGTGGTTAAGTGTGCGGACTCTTATCTGGGAGAACCGGGCTTGATTCCCCACTCCTCCACTTGCACCTGCTAGCATGGCCTTGGGTCAGCCATAGCTCTGGCAGAGGTTGTCCTTGAAAGGCCAGCTGCTGTGAGAGCCCTCTCCAGCCTCACCCACCTCACAGGGTGTCTGTTGCAGGGGAGGAAGGTAAAGGAGATTGTGAGCCGCTCTGAGAGTCTTCGGAGTGGAGGGCAGGATATAAATCCAATATCTTCATCTACCTCACAGGGTGCCTGTTGTGTGTGGGGGGGGGGGAGGTAAAGGAGATTGTGAGCCGCTCTGACAGTCTTCAGAGTGGAGGGCAGGATATAAATCCAATATCTTCATCTACCTCACAGGGTGTCTGTTGTGGGGGAGGAAGGGAAAGGAGATTGTGAGCCGTTCTGAGACTCTTCGGAGTGGAGGGTGGGATATAAATCCAATATCTTCATCTACCTCACAGGGTGTCTGTTGTGGGGGAGGAAGGGAAAGGAGATTGTGAGCCGCTCTGAGACTCTTCGGAGTGGAGGGCGGGATATAAATCCAATATCTTCATCTACCTCACAGGGTGTCTGTTGTGGGGGAGGAAGGGAAAGGAGATTGTGAGCTGCTCTGAGACTCTTCGGAGTGGAGGGCGGGATATAAATCCAATATCTTCTTCTTCTTCTAATTTATGCAGTTGCTCACAACTTTAATGCCAGTAGTTCACGAAGTAGAATTTTTGCTCACAAAACCCCACGGCTTACAAGGAGTATTGCCGGTGAGGTAGGTGGGGCTGAGAGAGCTTTTACAGCAGCTGCCCTTTCAAGGACAACTCCTACGAGAGCTATGGTTGACCCAAGGCCATTCCAGCAGCTGCAAGTGGAGGAGTGGGGGAATCAAACCCGGTTCTCCCAGATAAGAGTCCCCACATTTAACCGCTACACCAAACTGATGTTTGGGTCTGGGGTTATAGGAGACAGAGGGGATTTTTGCGACCTGCGGGTTAACATCCAAATGCTGAACTGCCTCTAATGTGATAATCAACCTTTTCAATATCTGGGGTGGAGGAAGGGGGGGAGCATTCACTCTGGGTCAATCGTCAAAAAGCTCTTTCGGATGAAGTGGGCACTAAGTAGTGTGACAAGGAGAAAATAAAAGCCGGGGACTTGTCAATACCCGATTGATTGTTCCCGTTGAATTAACCGAGGACGTTGTACAAAAAGCGTTGTGTTTTATGTCCTGTGCCAGCCCTCTCACCTCAATAAATAACTTTTAAATAACCGACAGTGTGTGAGAGTGGGTGTAGTGGGGGGAGGGGAGAAAGACATTCTCTGAAGGCCTTTTGAAATCTATTTAAAGCTTTCTGTTCCCATTCAGAGCGAGGGCTGGCTTGAAAACCTCGCTTGCCGTTATGGAAATCATGCGGGGAGAGAAATCTGTCCGTCTTTTTATGGGGTGTTCTTTAAAAAAATAAATAAATTGAAACAAGCTTTATTTGATCTTAAAGCATCACAACAATGCCAGAAAAAAAGAATGCAATAATACAAGCAAAGAAGAACCGATAGATAGATAGATAGATAGATAGATAGATAGATAGATAGATAGATAGATAGATAGATAGATAGATAGATAGATAGATAGATAGATAGATAGATAGATAGATGGATAGATGGATGGATGGATGGATGGATGGATGGATGGATGGATGGATGGATGGATGGATGGATGGATGGATGGATAGATAGATAGATAGATAGATAGATAGATAGATAGATAGATAGATAGATAGATAGATAGATAGATAGATAGATAGATAGATAGATAGATAGATAGATAGATGATGGATGGATGGATAGCAGCCCCGTGGTGCAGAGTGGTAAAGCTGCAGTACTGCAGTCTAAACTCTGCTCACGACCTGAGTTTGATCCCGGCGAAAGCTGGGTTTTCAGGTAGCCAGCTCAAGGTTGACTTCCATCCTTCCGAGGTCAGTAAAATGAGGACCCGGCTTGCTGGGGGGAAAGTGTAAAAGACTGGGGAAGGGAATGGCAAACTACTCCATAAAAAGTCTGCTGTGAAAATGTTGTGAAAGCAACGTCACCCCAGAGTTGGAAACGACTAGTGCTTGCACCTTGTATATGTGTGTGAGTGTACACACACACATATATACACATGCACATATATACATGCACACATATACACACTCACACAAATACACATATATGTATATAATCATAGAGTTGGAAGGGACCTACAGGGTCATCTAATCCAACCCCCTGCACAATGCAGGAAACTCACAAACACCTCCCCCTAAATTCACAGGATCTTCATTGCTGTCAGATGGCCATCTAGCCTCTGTTGAAAAACCTCCAAGGAAGGAGAGCCCACCCCCTCCCAAGGAAGCCCATTCCACTGAGGAATTGTTCTAATGGTCAGGAAGTTCTTCCTAATGTTGAGCCGGAAACTCTTTTGATTTAATTTCAACCCGTTGGTTCTGGTCCTACCTTCTGGGGCCACAGAAAACAATTCCACACCCTCCTCTATAGGACAGCCCTTCAAGTACTTGAAGATGGTGATCCTATCACCTCTCAGCCGCCTCCTCTCCAGGCTAAACATGCCCAGCTCCTTCAACCTTTCTTCATAGGACTTGGTCTCCAGACTTCTCACCATCTTTATCAACTTGGTCTCCAGACCCCTTACCATATGTGAATGTATGTGTATAATATAATAATAATAATGTTTTGCATGGGCAAAATGTCTCAAAGGTTGGAGGAGAAGGAAGAAGCTTGGATGTTGAGGACCAAATAGAGTTGCTGATTTCTCATGGGATTACAGCTAGGTTTGCCAAATTCGACTCAGGAAATATCTGGAGACTTTGGAGGTGGAGCCATGAGACTTTAGGGGTGGCCTGGAGATTTTCCCAGTCCCAAAATAATTCTTTTAAAATACAGCACTGCAGTTCCCCTGAATACAGTCTTTATTTTCTCATCCTCTTTTTTTTTTCCCTTTTGCCTACCCTGGAGCTGCACTTCCACTAAACGAAAGTAAAATTTGTCATGTTCCAGCAAGTCCTCTTTTCAGACTTTGGAAGAGTTCCAAGCATGGCCTTTTAAAGGGACACATGCACACACACACTCACAAAGCAGCCAAAATATACAGAGTTTGCAAGCTCACGCTTTTGTGATCTCACTGGAGCATTTTACTTACAAGAGTTGCTGAATGTAACCGTCTGCTGTATTTCAACCAGCTTCTTCAGACAGGAACAGGAAAGGAAAGCAGGCTAGGGGGTGAAGTTAGACTAATAGATTGATAGACAGACGGATGGATGGACAGACAGACAGACAGAAGGAGAGGTGGAAAGAAAGCAATTTTAATTTTAAATGTATTCTCCAAGCCCCTGGCTGGCTTGGCTTGTAGAAGTGATTTAAAGAGACAAATGCCTTCTCCAAGTCAGTGGGGGCTTTGAGAGACACAAAGCATGTTCGAGAGCCACTTGTGGCTCCCAAGCCACAGTTTGGCCACCTCTGGTGTAAATGAAAATGATTCACGGTCCAAACATATATTTAAACAGGGCTTTTTTTGAGCAGGAACACACAAGAATGCAGTTCTGGCTGGCTTGGCATCAGAGAGGTTTAGCCTAATATGCAAATGAGTTCCTGTTAGACCTTTTTCTACAACTCGCCCCCCCCCTGGATTTAAACATAACACAGGTAAAGTTCCTGGTGGGAAAGAACATTGCACCTGTTGGAAACGCTTCTGCCGCTGTGAGTTTTCAGTTTGGAAGCGACATCACCCGTAACAGTGCTTTGCCACCTCTGCGTTGGCAGAAACGAGCCAAAGGTGTCCGGAATAGCAGGCAGACGGTGGTCTCACGTTGCAGAATCTTTTTTTTAACCTCTGTGCCGCTGCACGCAGGAGCACGGCTCCATCTTTTCCTCCTTCGACGACGGCTTCATCTCTTCCGTCATCTCCCGCCGTCCTCCGTCTCCATCTCTTCCCGTCGCCATCCTGTGCTGCTTGTTCGGACAAAATAACCCAGAGTATTTTTTTTTCCCCCATCTCAGCGGGAGAACAAGCTTGGGGTGACCCTATGCTAATGCCAAATATATAACAAAATCAAGCTCGGAGTCGTTAGCGAGTAGGTCACCCAGCCGGCGCTTTAAAATAAAAAATAAAAAAAACCCACCCTCTTTCTCAATGATGCTAAAGAGGTAAGAGATATGAATCAACAGGCAGGACATAGACTTCCTCGCTGCCGAGTGACTCGTGGAGGGGAAGGGGGTGAGAATCGGCTTCCATTAGCATAGGGTCACCCATCCGCCTTCCTTTGTTGATGGAAAAAACAGCTTCCCTTTCCCCTCCATCTCCAGACGACCGACCTTCTCGCAAGTAACTTTGCGAGCCCTTCCTTTGTTCCTCTTGGAAAGCAGGGCCTTGGCATTTGTTGAAAGGGGAGTGACGGAACGAGCGTTCGGAAACGGCTCTCGCTCCTAAGTGGGCATTAATGTTTTCATGGTTCTCCATATATTCCGTCAGGTTTTGATTGTGATTCAAGGCCGACGGGAGATGGGATTCTGTTTCAGTTTCCACATCATTACCGCCTCTTTACTGCTGTAATGGCCACCAATGTTGATATCTAAGCCTGGGAGAAAGAAATATGAGGACATCCTGTTTTCCCATGAGCGGGAAAAAAAAAAAAAAAGATGGAACCTTCCTTAGGTTTCATTTGGAATAAAACTCCGTTGGTCTTAAAGGTGCCACTTGACTCCTACATTGTTGTATTGCTTCAGACCAACACGGCTGCCCGCTTGGATATTCCTTAGGATTGTCATGCTGTGTCACTGTTGCCCCTCCACCATATCCCTGCTCAGAACCTTCTCACCCATTGTCAGGCTCACCTTTCTCACAATACAAGAACTCATGGACACTCAATGAAATCGCTGAGCAGTCGGGCTAGAACAGATAAAAGGAAGAAATTCTTCACCCTAAAGGTGATTCCCACATGGAATTCACTGCTACAGGACGTGGTGGCAGCTACAAACATAGACAGCTTTAAGAGGGAACTGGATGAAAATATGGAGCAGAGGTCCATCAGTGGCTATTAACCACAAGGTATAAATGAAGAGCACTGTCTGAGGCAGTGATGCTCTGCATTCTTGGTACTGGGGGGGGGCAACGGTGGGAGGGCTTCTAGTGTCCTGGCACCTCTGATGGACCTCTTGATGGCACTTGGGTTTTTTGGCCACTGTGTGACTCAGAGTGTTGGACTGGAGGGGCCATTGCCCTGATCCAACATGGCTTCTCTTACGTTCTTATGTGACACAGAGTGTTGGATTGGAGGGGCCATCGCCCTGATCCAACATGGCTTCTCTTATGTTCTTATGTGACACAGAGTGTTGGACTGGAGGGGCCACTGGCCTGATCCAACAGGGCTTCTCTTATGTTCTTATGTGACTCAGAGTGTTGGACTGGAGGGGCCATTGGCTTGATCCAACATGGCTTCTCTTAGGTTCTTATGGCTGGGGCAGTGATGCTCTGTACTCTTGGTGCTTGGGGGAGGGCAACAGTGGGAGGGCTTCTAGTGTCCTGGCCCCACTGGTGGACCTCCTGATGGTACCTTGTTGTTGTTGTTTTTTGTTTTGTTTTGTTTTTGCCACTATAGGACAGAATGCTGGACTGGATGGGCCATTGGCCTGATCCAACATGGCTTCACTTATGTTCTAGGTAGAGTCTTTCACACCAAAAGCTACTCAATCCTCGTAACAGAGACATCAAGGATTGAACCTGTGGCCTTCTTTACCACCAAACCGCAGCCCCATCCTTAAAAGTATCAGCGTGTATTGTAGGCCTACTGGTGACTTGCGGGGAACTTCCCGTTATAAAACGGCCGTCTCGAGTTGCCTACTAGTGGCCAGTCCTTGCAGTGCCGCCTTCGGAAAGGCAAGAAACGCAGCTGCCGTTTCCTTGCGTTTGGTATTTTCCCCCCTCGCTTGAAATACACCTTGACTTTGCTGAGTGCCCAGGCATCCGGCATTTAGCGCCACATGTTTGCAATTAGCTGGCCTTAATGCAGGAATTCAGCACTTGCCTGATCCGTGAGCCACAGATTATTATGCTGAGAGAACACGAATTATCCTCCCCAGGAGTGTAGCAATTCTCAGGGCCCTGCTAACTTAATTCTCTGTTTTACAGCTGCTGGTGCCGCAGGACAGAGAAGCTGGAGGAGACGGGGCTGTTTTTTTGACGCCCCCGGTAGCTCTTTTGACTTGCAACTCGGGCAGAGTTTGGCAAAGTTATACCCTTCTAATGATAAAGACACGGCATATTATTATTATTTTAAAAGTATATCGTGTGGGTTTTTTTTCTTTTTTTCTTCAGCACTTCGCTCGTTTCTGCCTGTTCGGGGGCCGACTTTATTTGGAAAAGAATTGTTTGCCTACTCGCTGTGCTAACCAGCACATTCGCTCACTGCATCCGCAGTCTTTAATAGCATTCACAATATAATTCGCAATATTTAATGGGATAGAGAAGGTCGAGAAAGAAGTCCTTTTCTCCCTTTCTCACAGTGCGAGAACTTGTGGACATTCGATGAAATTGCTGAGCAGTCGGGTTAGAATGGATAAAAGGGAGGCCTTCTTCACCCAAAGGGTGATTAACATGTGGAATTCATTGCCGCAGGAGGTGGTGGCGGCTACAAGCATAGACAGCTGCAAGAGGGGACTGGATAAGCATACGGAGCAGAGGTCCATCAGTAGCTATTAGCCACAACTTCTTGTTGTAACTCTCTATATGGGGCAGTGATGCTCTTGGTGCTAGGGGGCAGCACACAGTGGGAGGGCTTCTAGTGTCTTGACCCCACTGATGGACCTCCTGATGGCACTTGGTTTTTTTGGCCACAGTGTGACACACAGTGTTGGACCGGATGGGCCATTGGCCTGATCCAACATGGCTTCTTTTATGTTCTTATGTGACACAGAGTGTTGGACCGGATGGGCCATTGGCCTGATCCAACATGGCTTCTCTTATGTTCTTATGTGACACAGAGTGTTGGACTGGAGGGGCCATTGGCCTGATCCAACATGGCTTCTCTTATGTTCTTATGTGACACAGAGTGTTGGACTGGAGGGGCCATTGGCCTGATCCAACATGGCTTCTCTTATGTTCTTATGTGACTCAGTGTTGAACTGGATGGGCCTTTGGCCTGATCCAACATGGCTTCTCTTATGTTCTTATGTGACACAGAGTGTTGGACTGGAGGGGCCATTGGCCTGATCCAACATGGCTTCTCTTATGTTCTTATGTGACTCAGTGTTGAACTGGATGGGCCTTTGGCCTGATCCAACATGGCTTCTCTTATGTTCTTATGTGACACAGAGTGTTGGACTGGAGGGGCCATTGGCCTGATCCAACAGGGCTTCTCTAATAATAATAATAATAATAATAATAATAATAATAACAACAACAACAACAACAACAACAACAATAATTTTTTATTTATACCCCGCCGAGGCAGGCTCAGGGCAGCTTACAAGACATGTTATAGACCATGTTGTAACAATAAAAACAAGATAATACAATTAATTAACATGGTATAGTCCATGTTATAACAATAAAAAAATAAAACAAGATAATACAGTTAAATACAAATACAATTATGTTCTTATAGTTCTAATGGTATTTTGAATACTGGGACAAATTTGCTATACAGATGAAAAGTGATTCCGCCCCCCTCCCCACCTTGAACTGCAAGTTTTATGAAATTAATTCCTGAGCTGCAAGTTTTATGAAACCCTCCAAGTTTCAAAAGGATTGGACCAGGGGGTCCAATTCTATGAGCCCGCAAAGAAGGTGCCCCTATCCTTCATTATTTCCTATGGAAGGAAGGAATTGAAAAGGTGTGCCGTCCCTTTAAATGTGAGGGCCAGAACTCCCTTTGGAGTTCAGTGATCCTTCTGACAACCTTGCTCCTGGTTCCACCCCCATGTCTCCTGGCTCCACCCCCAAAGTCTCCCGGCTCCACCCCCAAAGTCCCCAGATATTTTTTGGATTGGACTTGGCAACCCTAGTGGGTACACTAACAGTAGTTGTGAAAGTAATCGAAATGTCATGCTGAAACTTTTGTTAATATTGCCATTGGAAATCCTCTGCCCGGAGTTGATGTGCACATGGGGGTGGGGGTGGGAGACACCCAAACCAAACCGAACTGAGCAGAATTTTGGAGAGTATTTAGGGAAGGCTCCTTCCCCAAAGCTGGTCTGGGGTTTGCAAACTGGCCCAAATTCAATCTGAACCTTGGTTCAGGTTCTAGTCTGCGCCCATCCCTAATGGAAACCGTTTTCTGTTGTAGTCTTCCAGATGCCAGACCCTGTCCCTTTAAAAAAAAAAAAAGAAGTGCCTTTAGTCTGATTTATTCATTTGAGCCTTGAGTGATTCGGGGAGCTGATCTTTTCTGGCTGCGGTTTTAGGTGCTTAAAAAAAAAAAAACCTTCTGCTTAGGTCCATTGATTTTGCTTTTATATTGTATCTTGTTCATTTTATGTGCCTCGTTTTGAAAGCATTGTTTGCTAAAAAGAAGAAAGGAAAAAAAAGAGTTGGATATTTTTAAGATAAATTCTGCAAGTTCAATGCTATTTCAGGAAGCATGGGAAGAAGCTGACTTACTGGAGAGACTGAAGGACGGATCGTGGCCGGCCAGAGCTGTATTTATGCCTGCTTTCAGCCAAGACTACTCAACAACTTATGGTGTAGTGGTTAAGTGTGCGGACTCTTATCTTATCCCCACTCCTCCACCTGCAGCTGCTGGAATGGCCTTGGGTCAGCCATAGCTCTGGCAGAGTTCTCCTTGAAAGGGCAGCTTCTGTCAGAGCCCTCTCAGCTCCACCCACCTCAGAGGGTGTCTGTTGTAGGGGAGGAAGATAAAGGAGATTGTAGGCCGCTCTGAGTATCTGATTCAGAGAGAAGGGTGGGGTATAAATCTACGGTTTTCTTCTTCATTTGCATATTAGGCCACGCCCACCTGATGTGCCCAATCCTCCTGGAGCTTACAGTAAGTCCTGCCCTAAGAGCCCTGTAAACTCTTGAATGATTGGCTACATTGCGGGGGATGTGGCCTAATATGCAAAGGAGTTCCTGCTACAAGAAAGAAGCCCTGGTGGAATTTATGGCATTATACCCTACTGAAGTGCCCCCCATCCTCAAATGCCTCCTTTCCCAAGATGTACCCTCCAAATCTCCAGGAATTCCCCACCCCAGAGTTGGCAGCCCTATTGAAGATGACACCAGGGCTTCCTTTGTAGCATGAACTCCTTTGCAAATTAGGCCACACACCCCCTGATGTAGCCAATCCTCCATGAGCTTACAGGGTTCTTAGTACAGGGCCTGCTGGAAGCTCCAGGAGGACTGGCTACATCAGGGGGTGTGGCCTAATATGCAAAGGAGCAGGGGTGGAATACTGCCATGAGCTCCTTTGCATATTAGGCCACACACCCCGATGTAGCCAATCCGCCAAGGGCTTACAGGGTTCTTAGTGCAGGGCCTGCTGGAAGCTCCAGGAGGATTGGCTACATCGGGGGGGGGGGGGGATGTGGCCTAATATGCAAAGGAGTTCCTGCTACAAAAAAACCAGTGAATGACATATATATGGAACTCATATGTTAGCCAAACTCTAGCACTTTACGTTACCGACAACAATTGACACAGTTAATCTTCCAAGAGTGAAGCCTTCAAAGCGACAAGATTTCAAGCAATGTACGAATCTATGGGAACCGGATATCAAGTGCATTTCCCTAAGTATGGGTGAAAGAAGGGGACGGGGTGGGGCGTTACCAGCACGGCACATAATCGCGCTCTCGGATATTCCATTGTACTGTTGCACCGAGATAAGCAATAAGCGCTTGACCCCATTTCGGGAGCCGAATCCCTTTTAATTCCCTCCCCTCCCAGAAATTAGAATATTCCATTATTAGCATATTAGTCTATCCGCTGGCAGATCAACGTGTGAAGATTACTGAAGCTGTGACATCCTTTGCCAGGACGGCCAGTGAAACCGGGGAACTATTTGTCAAAGCTAAATGAGCCACCCTGAATTAATCCCGAGCTCTTCTGAGATCACGCTCTTTATTCAGAATGCTAATGACGCTGTTTGCTAACACTTCTCACAAACTCATGAAGGATGTTTAAGTTCTCCAGGCTAGTCAGAGGCGACCAGAGCTGTGAAACCAGAGAGCTCACGGGTATGAGTTAGGTATAGAACTTACACTCCGTGAGAACTTTCACTGCTACACACATATTGAAAGCAATATTTTTAACCACAATTTTTTTTTATTTTTACATTCGTTTGAAATTATTTTACTTTCTGTTGCCCAAATGCAATGTTTTTCTTCGTTTGTAGGACTTCCTGAAGTCCAAACTGGAGAGCCAGTTTGGTGTAGTGGTTAAGTGTGGAGACTCTTACCTGGGAGAACTGGGTTTGATTCCCCACTCCTCCACTTGCACCTGCTGGAATGGCCTTGGGTCAGCCGTAGCTCTGGCAGAGGTTGTCCTTGAAAGGGCAGCTGCTGTGAGAGCCCTCTCCAGCCCCACCCACCTCATGGCCTTGGGTCAGCCATAGCTCTGGCAGAGGTTGTCTTTGAAAGGGCAGCTGCCGTGAGAGCCCTCTCAGCCCCACCCACCTCACAGGGTGTCTGTTGTGGGGGAGGAAGGGAAAGGAGATTGTGAGCCGCTCTGAGACTCTTCGGAGTGGAGGGCGGGATATAAATCCAATATCTTCTTCTTCTTCAATACAAATGGGATTACAATTCCCAGACTGGTGTGGCTGCAACTGCGCTGCTGCTTCCATCCACTTTGGAGAGCCATTATTTTCCGTTATACCCTATTGGAATCAGTCTCCATATGGAACTTCAGAGGTCCCGGCAGGCATTTCCCTCCCCTCCCCCCGCTTTCTGATGACCCTGAAGTAGGGTTGCCAAGTCCAATTCAAGAAATATCTGGGGACTTTGGGGGTGGAGCCAGGAGACTTTGGGGATGGAGCCAGGAGAAATTAGGGGTGGAGCCAAGATCAAGGCTGTGACAAGCATCATTGAACTGCAAAGGGCGTTCTGGCCATCACATTTAAAAGGACGGCACACCTTTTCAATGCCTTCCTTCCATAGGAAATCATGAAGGATAGGGGCACCTTCTTTGGGGGCTCATAGAATTGGACCCCCTGATCCAATCTTTTTGAAACTTGGGGGGTATTTTGGGGAGAGGCACTAGATGCTATACTGAAAATCTGGTGCCTCTACCTAAACAAAAAACAGCCCCCCCCCGAGCCCCAGATACCCACGGATCAATTCTCCATGATTTTCTATGGGAATAAATCTCCCTAGGGAATAATAGAGTTCCCAGCAGACATTTCCCTCCCCTCCCCCCGGTTTCTGACGACCCTAAAGCGGGGGGAGGGCCTCCAAACTGGGGGATCCCCTGCCCCCACCTGGAGATTGGCAACTCTACCCTGAAGCGGGGGGAGGGCCTCCAAACCGGGGGATCCCCTGCCCTCACCTGAGGATTGGCAACCCTATTCCATGTGCGCTTTTTTCCTGTGAGCATTTATGTCTGTGGGTTTTTTTTTTCCTTTGGGCTTTTTTCCAGTTACCGGTGGCTCCATATTGCTTCTGAGCTCCTTCCCCTCCAGTGTTCCCTCTAAGCTGAGTTAGTGTGAGCTAGCTCACAGATTTTTACCCTCCAGCTCGCACATTTTTGTCTTAGCTCAGGAAGGATAACCCCAGAGCCTAATAATTTATGCAGCAGCTCACCACTTTAATGCCAGGAGCTCACAAAGTAGAATTTTTGCTCACAAGACTCTGCAGCCTAGAGGGAACGTTGCCCCCTGCCCTGCACTCTGCACTGAAAATCTCCCGAAATTTTCCAACCCAGAACTGGCAACACAGTTCCCTGCTTCATTTTGTAATGCACCATGAGAGAGAATCAGAGGCCGAAAAGAGTTCTGGGTTAATCATTGGTAAGATCACGTATGCAAGCCCTTTCCTTTCTGTCCTCTTTGGCTATTCCTCTTTCTCTTTGGTGGTTCGCTGTTTCCCGTTTTAGAGTCCGTCGACTAATGACCCCAAATACAGAACTCTCCCCCCCCCTCCACACACACACACACACACACACACCCCGCTTAATGTAAATAGACATCCCTTCTCCTACGAGTCTCGTACGCTAGGCTGAATTAATAATAGAAGACGGGGATTACGTAACGGGTTTAGTTATAAATAAAGGGAGGATGATAAAAAATAGATACTAATAAATAATGGAGATAAAGGAATTATGCAATCAGTGTTCCAAGCCGAGGAGAGGGTGAGAGGCAGAAGAGGCCTTGAAAGAGAATCCCTCGGTTCTAAGCCTGCTAGCTTTCATGGTTAGACGCGAGAGACACCGTTGTTTCCCCAGTTCTGGATGTCTGAATGTCCCGTTTGTGTCCTTGGAGTGGAACTGATGAATTAGGAATGTTTCAGCATTCGGTATATTTGTTTTTTGCATGTTGAACAAAACGCGGGCATTTGATTTCCCCTTTCTTCCATTACCAATGTGCATTGATCAAATATTGCAAAGAAGAAGAAGATGATATTGGATTTATATCCCGCCCTCCACTCCGAAGAGTCTCAGAGCGGCTCACAATCTCCTTTCCCTTCCTCCCCCACAACAGACACCCTGTGAGGTAGATGAAGATATTGGATTTATATCCCGCCCTCCACTCCGAAGAGTCTCAGAGCGGCTCACAATCTCCTTTACCTTCCTCCCCCACAACAGACACCCTGTGAGGTGGGTGGGGCTGGAGAGGGCTCCCACAGCAGCTGCCCTTTCAAGGACAACCTCTGCCAGAGCTATGGCTGACCCAAGGCCATTCCAGCAGGTGCAAGTGGAGGAGTGGGGAATCAAACCCGGTTCTCCCAGATAAGAGTCCTCACACTTCACCACTACACCAAACTGGCTCTCCAAAGAGGCAAATTTAGGATCATAGAGCTGGAAGGGACCTCAAGGGTCATCTAGTCTAACTCCCCGCACAATGCAGGGACTTCACAGATACCTCCCCCTAAATTCACAGGATCCTTGTTGCTGTCAGGTGGGCATCTAGGCTCCCTTTAAAAACCTCCAAGGTTATGTACAACCCAAAGCAATTTATGTACAAAAGCTCGCAATGACATTCATATTTCCCCTTGGGTCTTCAGCTCAAACCATTGACCATATCGTGGTGCTCTTTTCTGCATGTCTTCTCGGGGAGGGGGGGCGGAAACTAATTTTGCTGCAGTCATTCGCACAATCGCATCAGGGCTGCCTTTCCTACAGTGTGTTACGATCCTCCCCATGTGTCTTTGTCACGTAGCGGGCGAAGATGTGCAGGTAGGGTTCCAAGTCCAACTCAAGAAATATCTGGAGACTTTGGGGGTGGAGCCAGGAGCATAATTGAACTCCCAAGGAAGTTCTGGCCATCACATTTAAAGGGACCACACACCTTTTAAAATGCCTTCCTTGCATAGAAAATATTGGATAGGGGCACCTTTTGGGGGGCCCATAGAATTGGACACCCTCGTCCAATCCTTTTGAAACTTTGGGGTTATTTTGGGGAGAGGCACTGAATGCTACATTGAAAATATGGTGCATCTACCTCAAAAAACAGACCCCCCCAGAGCCCCAGATACCCGTGAATAAATTCTCCATTATTCCCTATGGGAATGTCTTCATAAGGAATAATAGAGTTCCCAGCAGATATTTCCCTCCCCCCCGCCACCCGCTTTCTGATGACCCTGAAGCAGGGGGAGGGCCTCCAAACCAGGGGCTCCCCTGCCCCCACCTGGGGATTGGCAACCCTGTGTGCAGGTGGCTGAAAAAAACAGATAAGTGCTGTGTTCTGTGGGCTTCCCAACCTCCAGGTGGTGGCTGGAGATCTCCTAGCATTACAGCCGATCTCCAGGCTACAGAGATCAGTTCCCCTGGAGGAAATGGCTGCTTTGGCGGGGAGGGGAGACTCTGTGGCTTTAGGTCCCTCCCTTCCCCAGGTTCCGCCACCAAATCTCCAGGGAGAAGTTTGCCAAGACAACGCTATATGAAGACACTTACCATGAAAAGAACCAACCTGTGTTTACTGTAGAGATGAAACTGGGGACTGGTTGCTGCATAGAGAGAGTCAGTTTGGCTTAGTTGTTTAGTGCACGGAGTCTTACCTGGGAGAACTGGATTTGATTCTCCACTCTGCCACTTGCACCTGCTGGAATGGACCATCCTTCCTAGGCTAAGACAACAATAGAAGATAAGAAGAAGATATTGGATTTGTACCCCACCCTATACTCTGAATCTCAGAGCCGTCACAATCTCCTTTACCTTCCTCCCCCACAACAGACACCCTGTGAGGTGGGTGAGGATGAGAGAGCTCTCCCAGAAGTTGCCCTTTCAAGGACAGCTTTGTGAGAGCTATGACTGACCCAAGGCCATTCCAGTGGGTGCAAGTGGTGGCATGGGGAATCAAACCTAGTTCTCCCAAATAAGAGTCCGCAAACTTAACCACTACACCAAACTGGGTGAGCCAGAAGCTAAAAACCTTTGCATTAGCTTTCACTAACTCAGTTTAGAGGGAACCCTGATTGTGTCTGTGGCTGTTTTTTTGGCCACTGTGTGACACAGATTGTTGGACTGGATGGGCCACTGGCCTGATCCAACATGGCTTCTCTTCTGTTCTTATGTGACACAGAGTGTTGGACTGAAAGGGCCACTGGCCTGATCCAACAGGGCTTCTCTTATGTTCTTATGCAACACAGAGTGTTGGACCGGATGGGCCATTGGCCTGATCCAACATGGCTTCTCTTATGTTCTTATGTGACATAGAGTGTTGGACTGGAGGGGCCATTGGCCTGCTCCAACATGCCTTCTCTTATGTTCTTATGTGACATGGAGTGTTGGAATGGATGGGTCATTGCCTGATCCAACATGCCTTCTCTTCTGTTCTTACGTGACACACAGTGTTGGACTGGAGGGGCCATTGGCCTGATCCAACATGGCTTCTCTTCTGTTCTTATGTGACACAGAGTGTTGGACTGGATGGGCCACTGGCCTGATCCAACGTGGCTTCTCCTCTGTTCTTATGTGACTCAGAGTGTTGGACTGGAGGGGCCATTGGCCTGATCCAACATGGCTTCTCTTCTGTTCTTATGGTTCTAGAAGGATAGCCTGCAAAACGCTGGCAGTCGCAGGAGCAGCCTTGGGTATTCCCAGCCCCTCACTTAGACGCATTGACGTTGTTTCTTTGACAGCACTAAACGATGCGCTCAGAGACTCGTGAATCCGATCAGGGCATAATGTCACATTAACCGAGCCATCATGGACATCTCTGTGTCCCATAATGTCTTTATGATTACCCTTAATTTCAGGTAGCTCGTGAAAGAATCGTTGTTCGATAGTTGGATCCACTCTCTAATTGCCTCCTGCGCCATAAGGCAGGGTTTTTTTTATTGGTGATGGCTGGTAACAATGCAGAGGGAAAGAGAAATCTTGGATTCCCTGCCATAAAGCTGGGGGGTGGGAGCAGAATTTGGAAGGCACAGATGAGAATGAGAGGGGCTGTGTTTTGAAATTGTAGGTATCTACTCCCAGGGCTTTTTTTGTGGCAGGAACTCCTTTTCACATTAGGCCACACACCCCTGATGTAGCCAATCCTCCTGGAGCTGACAGTGGGCCCTATACGAAGAGCCCTGTAAGGAATTCTAGCAGGACCTCCTTTGCCTATGAGGCCACACCCCCTGATGTAGCCAATCCTCCTAGAGCTTACAGCAGGCCCTGTGAGAAGAGCTCTGTAAGGAATTCTAGCAGGACCTCCTTTGCCTATTAGGCCACACACCCCTGATGTAGCCAGTCCTCCTGGAGTTGACAGTAGGCCCTGTGCCAAGAGCCCTGCAATCTGTTGGAGGATTGGTTACAACAGGGGGTGTGGCTTAATATGCAAAGGAGTTCCTGCTACAAAAAGAGCCCTATCTACACGAATCGTTCTGAATAGAGCAGGAGCCCATCACGTGATGTCCGTGGGTACCATGGCACCTGCCAACACCTTTTTTGGGGTGTCCCACCGATTGTTTTTAGAAAGTGGGCAGGGCCAGGTGAGGCTTTCGTCCAGTGAGGCTTCTGATTGGCTGTGCAGATTTTTAAAAGAACTCTGCTTTGGCAGGAGATCCCGCTGCAGCAGAAAACTCTTCACCGTGTGACTGAAGGCTGCGGCTGTCATCCTTTAGCTGGCTCCGCCTGCTGTAGCTCAGGGGTCCCTGACCTTTGTGAGCCCGCCACACTCTGGGAGGTGGAGCCGACCACAAAGTATTAGAGAGCAAGGTTATACTAAGTCTAAACCAGGGGTGTCGAACATGCAGTTCGGAGATGAAATCAGGCCCCTGGGAGGGCTCCTATCAGGCCCCCGAGCAACTGGCTGTCATCTGCTTCCTTCTCCATATATCTTGCTTCCTTCTGCATCACAGCTTGTTTTGCAAGGCTTGCTCAATTGCACAGGAGCTACAGAGCAAAACTTCAATTTTCTCCATTGGCTGAGGCTCCTCCCTTGGGAAGGAAGGGGGGAGGGATAGCTTGCTTTGCCAGGCCCTCTCAATCGCACAGCAGAACTACTGAGCCAAGGCTCTCTTCCTTCTGTTGGCTGAGGCTCCTCCCCCAGTCCCCTGGGAAAGGAAGGAAAGAGTCACAGCTTCCTTTGCCCAGTTCCCTGGATGCCATAGGAGAAATACAAAGAAAGCATCTTTAAAATCAATGAGTGCTAAAGTTTTAAGCATGTTTTTTTAAAAATATATGCGTGTGTGTGTGTGTTTGTCTGTGTTCTTTAAAAAAAAATTATATCTCGGCTATCTAATCTTAAATAACCCAGCCCAACAAAGTCTTATTTATGTCAGATCTGGCCCTCATAACAAAACAGTTTGACACCCCTGGTCTAAATCTTCAACATTTCAGGATGAATCACTGTTTAACAGGATGACTTTTTAAATGAACATACTGTTTTATAAAATTTCCTTCCCTTCCTTCCTTCCTTCCTTCCTTCCTTCCTTCCTTCCTTCCTTCCTTCCTTCCTTCCTTCCTTCCTTCCTTCCTTCCTTCCTTCCTTCCTTCCTTCCTCTCTTAATTTCTCTCCTCCTCCCTTTTCTTTTCTTTCACATATGCCTACTTCATTTGTGTTGTGGTAGCAGCTGCTGCCAAAGCAACATTTATAAAAATCTGCATAGCAATCAGATCTGTACCCCTCTACCACCTCCCTTTCTAAAAACACTTGGTGGGTGCCAAGAAAGGTGTTGATGGGTACTATGGTGCCCATGGGCACCGGGCTGGAGACCCCTGTTGCAGCTTAATCCTTACCTGTATTGCAGTGCTGATGTCACTGTAGCCTAGTTTGGGATGCCAGCCAGGTCTGCATGGGCAGAAAGGAAAGGAAAGGTCTGCTGTGCAAGCACCAGTTGTTTCCGACTCTGGGGTGACGTTGCTCTCACAACGTTTTCACGGCAGACTTTTGATGGGGTGGTTTGCCATTGCCTTCCTCGGTCATCTATGCTTTCCCCCCAGCAAGCTGAGTACTCATTTTACCAACCTCGGAAGGACAGAAGGCTGAGTCAACCTCGGGCCGGCTACCTGAAGCAGCTTTCGCTGGGATGGAACTCAGGTCGTGAGCAGAGAGTTCAGACCACAGTACTGCAGTACTGCTGCTTTACCACTCTGCGCCACGGGGGCCGCTGCATGGGTGGAACGAAGGTGATAAAAACCAACATTTGGCAAAACAGATGATGATGAAGAAGAAGATATTGGATTTATATCCCGCCCTCCACTCCAAAGAGTCTCAGAGCGGCTCACAATCTCCTTTCCCTTCCTCCCCCACAACAGACACCCTGTGAGGTAGATGAAGATATTGGATTTATATCCCGCCCTCCACTCCGAAGAGTCTCAGAGCAGCTCACAATCTCCTTTCCCTTCCTCCCCCACAACAGGCACCCTGTGAGGTAGATGAAGATATTGGATTTATATCCCGCCCTCCACTCTGAAGAGTCTCAGAGCGGCTCACAATCTCCTTTCCCTTCCTCCGCCACAACCGACACCCTGTGAGGTAGATGAAGATATTGGATTTATATCCTGCCCTCCACTCCGAAGAGTCTCAGAGTGGCTCACAATCTCCTTTACCTTCCTCCCCCACAACAGACACCCTGTGAGGTAGATGAAGATATTGCATTTATATCCCTCCCTCCACTCCGAAGAGTCTCAGAGTGGCTCACAATCTCCTTTACCTTCCTCCCCCACAACAAACACCCTGTGAGGTGGGTGGGGCTGGAGAGGGCTCTCACAGCAGCTGCCTTTTCAAGAACAACCTCTGCCAGAGCTATGGCTGACCAAAGGGCATTCCAGCAGGTGCAAGTGGAGGAGTGGGGAATCAAACCTGGTTCTCCCAGATAAGAGTCTGCACACTTAACCACTACACCAAACTGGCTCAGATGAGGATCTGAAAAATTGTTTGTGTGTCATATCCTAGTTCCACAAACTAACTATAGCTAGAGAATAACAGCACTGCCTCTTGGCCTTAAATGGCCAGAGACTTTGTTCAAGGCACGCTTGGAATGCAGGAAATATTCCGCTTCGAATCCAGAATGGCAGGATCAGACCAATGGTTTGGCCTCATCCATCGTTCCGTTTCCAGCTGCCGGCTAGTTGGATGTTTCAAGGGAGCTCTAAACTATAATAGAGATAAAAATCTTTCCCAATAGAGTGTCCCGGTCAGTGTTCCCTCTAAGCTGAGTCAGCGTGAGCTGGCTCACAGATTTTTAGCCGACAGCTCCCACGTTTTTGTCTCAGTTCATGAAGGATGACCCCAGAGCACAGGAATTTATGCAGTGGCTCACAACTTTTTGCTCACAAGATTCTGCAGCATAGAGGGAACATTGGTCCTGGTCAATAGGGAGGCTCAGAGAGGAAGGGTTGTGCCAGTGCTTTTCTCATGGTCTTTTTTCCCCCTCCAGTCCACTTTGACCAGGGATCAAAGTGGGGGGGGGGGGGCAGAGAAACCATGTTGGATCAGGCCAATGGCCCATCCAGTCCAACACTCTGTGTCACAGAAGAACTTAAGAGAAGCCCTGTTGGATCAGGCCAATGGCCCATCCAGTCCAACACTCTGTGTCACAGAAGAACTTAAGAGAAGCCATGTTGGATCAGGCCAATGGCCCATCCAGTCCAACACTCTGTGTCACAGAAGAACTTAAGAGAAGCCATGTTGGATCAGGCCAATGGCCCATCCAGTCCAACACTTTGTGTCACAGAAGAACTTAAGAGAAGCCCTGTTGGATCAGGCCACTGGCCCATCCAGTCCAACACTCTGTGTCACAGAAGAACTTAAGAGAAGCCCTGTTGGACCAGGCCAATGGCGCATCCAGTCCAACACTCTGTGTCACATAAGAACAGAAGGCCAAATCTCAGGTGCCACCAGGAGGTCCACCAGCGGGGCCAGAACTCCAGAGTCCTCCCACTCTTGACCCCCAAGCACCAAGTATGTAGAGCATCACTTGTCCCAGGCAGAGTGTTCCATGTATACCTTGTGGCTCATAGTCACTCATGGGCCTCTACTCCAGGTGTTTATCCAATCCCCTCTCGAGGTTGTCTATGCTTATAGCTTGCAGTTCGTTACCTTTGGGTGAAGAAGGATGTCTTTTGATCTGTTCTAAGGCTTTTTTTTTTTTTGAGCCAGAACACACAGGAACGCCGTTCCAGCTGACCGGGCATTGGTGTGAGGCCTAGTATGCAAATGAGTACCTGCTGGGCTTTTTCTGGAAAAAAAAAGGGCTGTGTGAAACAATGATGATGTCAGGGGGTGTGGCTGAATATGCAAATGAGCCCCTGCTGGGCTTTTCTGCAAAAAAGCCCTGTGTGGAACAACGGTGATGTCAGGGGGTGTGGCCCAATATGCAAATGAGCCCCTGCTGGGCTTTTCTGCAAAAAAGCCCTGTGTGGAACAATGGTGATGTCAGGGGGTGTGGCCGGATATGCAAATGAGTCCCTGCTGGGCTTTTCTGCAAAAAAGCCCTGTGTGGAACAATGGTGATGTCAGGGGGTGTGGCCCAATATGCAAATGAGCCCCTGCTGGGCTTTTCTGCAAAAAAGCCCTGTGTGGAACAATGGTGATGTCAGGGGGTGTGGCCCAATATGCAAATGAGCCCCTACTGGGCTTTTCTGCAAAAAAGCCCTGTGTGGAACAACGGTGATGTCAGGGGGTGTGGCCCAATATGCAAATGAGCCCCTGCTGGGCTTTTCTGCAAAAAAGCCCTGTGTGGAACAATGGCGATGTCAGGGGGTGTGGCTGAATATGCAAATGAATCCCTGCTGGGCTTTTCTGCAAAAAAGCTCTGTGTGGAACAACGGTGATGTCAGGGCGTGTGGCCCAATATGCAAATGAGTCCCTGCTGGGCTTTTCTGCAAAAAAGCTCTGTGTGGAACAACGGTGATGTCAGGGCGTGTGGCCCAATATGCAAATGAGTCCCTGCTAGGCTTTTCCTACTAAAATAAGCCCTGGGCACTCCTGATCTTGAGGGACCCAAGCTGTTGGTTTGTTTACCTTAGATTTATATGCCGCCCACTCCGCAAGCAGACTCTGGGCGGCTAACAGTCACGATAAAACAGCTTAAAATACAATTATAAAGGCATAAAAACATATGAACCATTTAAACGACATAAAAGGTGCCATAAGAAAGATTTTATAACAAAGGCGGTTTATCAATATCTCAGTTCTTCGATTCCTTTGTTACTTTATCGGCAGACTTACAGACGATACCGTTCAGCGACACAGCAGTGGCAGTCTCCTTCCACATCAGTTGTTGTGGGCCTATTGAGAGAGTTCGGTTTTACAGGCCCTGCGGAATTGGGAGAGATCCCACAGGGCTCTCGCAGCCTCTGTCTGATCCAGTATAAGTTAGTTTCACGTGTCCATTGGGTACGGGTATACCGATTCACCCTTAGGTGTTTGGGTGAGGCTTGAGTATAGAATTAATACAGAGCGGGGGTGGGGGGGGTAGGGATACATAATGGGACGGATAGCTCAATTAACTAGAGAAGCACAAGGCAGCCAAAGAAGGAGAGTCAAAGCGTCACCACCAAAGACAAGCAGTCACTCTAACTGTGGGCTGGAGGTAATTACTGCTATATAAATAAACCAGAGGGGGGGAAAAATCTTTTAAAAATCTAATTACTATGCAGCACAGTAGATTTCAACCTTGGTCAAGTACAGGCAGACCTGAATTACACACTCTCGTAAAATCCGGAGCTGTGGCCGATATTTGTGCGCACAGAGAGCGAGAGAGCGAGAGAGAGAGAGATGCTGACATCTTTCAAGAAGCTAACCCCCCACCCCTCATCTGCCCAGGACTTTCAAATGCTGGCCTGAGGAAACGATCTCCCCCCGTAGCTGCACAGATCTCCTACGCAATGTTCAGTTCAGCATAATCCTTTTTTTCTAGCTCCCCCTGACAGGAATAATTCTGGGGAGGAGGGAAATGTTATGTTAAAACTAGGACTTAATTCCAAGTAAAGGAAGTGCCAAGAAAGAACTGGCCTGGAAATAAGGTTCCCAATCCCCAGGTGGTGACAGGGGATCCCCTGGTTTGGAGGCCCTCCCCCTGCTTCAGGGTTATCAGAAGATGGGGGTAGGATGTCTGCTGGGCACTCTGTTATACTCTATGGAGACCAATTCCCATAGGGTGCAATTGAGAATTGATCCGCAGGTGTCTGAGGCTCGAAGAGGGTGGGGGGTGATGCTTTCTGAGGTAGAGGCACCAAATGTTCAGCAAAGCATGCAGTGCCTCTCCTCCTCAAAGTACCCTCCAAGTTTTAAAAAGAACCCCAAAAGAAGGTGCCCCTATCCTTCATTATTTCCAATAAGGCGGGCATCTAAAAGGAGCAGACAGGTTAAAACGGATAAAAGGAAGTACTTCTTCACCCAAAGGGTGATTAACATGTGGAATTCACTGCCACAGGAGGTGGTGGCGGCCACAAGCATAGCCACCTTCAAGAGGGGATTGGATAAAAATATGGAGCAGAGGTCCATCAGTGGCTATTAGCCACAGTGTGTGTGTGTGTGTGTGTGTATATAAAAAAATTTTTGGCTACTGTGTGACACAGAGTGTTGGACTGGATGGGCCACTGGCCTGATCCAACATGGCTTCTCTTATGTTCTTATGTGACATAGAGTGTTGGACTGGATGGGCCATTGGCCTGATCCAACATGGCTTCTCTTATGTTCTTATGTGACATAGAGTGTTGGACTGGATGGGCCATTGGCCTGATCCAACATGGCTTCTCTTACGTTCTTATGTGACACAGAGTGTTGGACTGGAGGGGCCATTGGCCTGATCCAACATGGCTTCCCTTATGTTCTTAGGAGCACGATCCCTTGAAATGTGATGGCCAGAACCACCTTAGGCGTTCAATCGTACTTGTCACACCCTTGCTCCTGGCTCCACCCCCAGTTCCCCAGATATTCCTTGAGTCAGACCTGGCAACCCAACCTGGAAATAGCAGGCTTGAAGCTGGATCTTTCTTGGGTTAGAAACGGAACCCTAACTCAGATAGGTCCAAGATGCGGTAGCGCTGTTTCAGTCTGTCTGTAGCAGTAGAAAAGAGCAACGAGTCCAGGAACACTTGCGAGACCAACAGAATTTGTGGCAGGGTGTGAGCTTTGCCAGAAGAAGCGAGCTGTGACTTGTGAAAGCTCTTTTCTCCTCCTAATTCAAATGTAAGTCCTGTTCCATGGAAGCTTGAAGTGTGGAGGACAATACATTTGGGCACATTGCAAGAAGTTCTGTTGTTACATTGAGTTTTGGGGATGGACCCTACTTAGAGTTGCCAACTTGGATTTGGGAATTTTCGGGAGATTTGAGATGGAGTTTTGGAAGGACTTCTTGTGCTCTAAAAAAGTCCTCCAGAGAGCAGGACCAATTTTGAGTTTTGAGGGTCTCTGGGCAGAACATGTTCAGAGACCCCCACTCCCCTCCTCGACCTACCTCCCGGTCCTTCACTCTAGGATTGCCAGGTCTGATGTAGAGGTAGGAGGGAACATTCCAGGAGAGGGGCAGAGTGATGCGACATGCTGACATCATACAATGACGCTCTGGTTTTCGGGCAAAACTCTATGGTAATACCGGCATCAAGCCACAGAGTTTTGCCTCAAAACCGAGAGTGTTGCTTTGCGGTGTCCCTGATGATGTGATATTATTTCCACACGAGTCAGCATGTCGAGGACATTGTGTGATGATGTTGCTGTTTGGGGGCAAGGGTTCCCCCCCCCAAGAAAACACCCCAAACCAGGGAATCCCCTGCTGCAAAAGTCAGAAAGGCAAGCAAAAAGCGAGAAGAAAGGATATGAAGGTGAAAAGAATAAGGCAATAAAGCTCCATGCAAACAAGTCTCTTGCAGCTCCACACCTATGGAACCAGCTCCCGGAAGAGGGGCGGGCCCTGAAGAGCCTCGACCAATTCCCCAGGGCCTGCAAGACCACCCTTTTCAGGATGGCCTTTGCGGACTACAAATTGAAGGACTGATGGATTGATGAGTTCATCCAAGTGACTCTCGCCTAAGTGACTCTCGCCATCATGCTAACCGCCAGAATGGCACCAGAAATGTCTATTGTATTGCCAACTTATGTTAATTGTAAATTAGAATGGTTTTTAAGACGAATGTTGATTTTAAAGTTTTGTATAAACTACTGTATGGACATGTTGTTAGCCGCCCAGAGCCTGCCTCGGCGGGGAGGGCAGGATATAAATAATTTATTATTATTATTATTATTATTATTATTATTATTATTATTATTATTATTATTATTATTATTATTATTATTATTATTATTATTATTATTATTATTATTATTATATTACCCAGACTAATAAAACTATGGTTGCTTTATAATAACAAATAACAGAATAATTTCAAAAAAATGTTCCAAAAGGAACAAACCAGGGTGGGTTTTTTTGTAGTAGGAACTCCTTTGCATATTAGGCCGCACACCCCTGATGTAGCCGATCCTCTTGGAGTTTACAGTAGGCCCTGTAAGAAGAGCCCTGTAAGGAATTCTAGCAGGACCTCCTTTGCCTATTAGGCCACACACCCCTGATGTAGCCAGTCCTCCTGGAGCTTACAGCAGGCCCTGTGAGAAGAGCCCTGTAAGGAATTCTAGCAGGACTTCCTTTGCATATTAGGCCACACACCCCTGACGTAGCCAATCCTCCTGGAGCTTACAGCAGGCCCTGTGAGAAGAGCCCTGTAAGGAATTCTAGCAGGACCTCCTTTGCCTATTAGGCCACACACCCCCTGATGTAGCCAATCCTCCTGGAGCTTACAGCAGGCCCTGTACGAAGAGCCCTGTAAGGAATTCTAGCAGGACCTCCTCTGCATATTAGGCCACGCCCCCCTGGTGTAGCCAATTTTCCTGGAGCTTACAGCAGGCCCTGTGAGAAGAGCCCTGTAAGGAATTCTAGCAGAACCTCCTTTGCATATTAGGCCACACACCCCTGATGTAGCCGATCCTCTTGGAGTTTACAGTAGGCCCTGTAAGAAGAGCCCTGTGATCTCTTGGAGGACTGGCTACATCAGGGGGGTGTGGCCTAATATGCAAAGGTAGTTCCCGCTACTAAAAAAAAAAAAAAAAGCCTTGGTAAAGGCTATTGTACGTTTCCAAGATATGTGATCAAATTCCAATTGGAGCGGAAGCACAGTCACCTCTTGCTGATAGGAACCAAGCATTCACAATTAAGAAAGCCCTCTGTCTGACAAAGAAAAGCCTTTCCTAAAAATTTACAAGAAGATCAATTCCATCTAAACAATGTTTCTCAGCCTTCAAATGGACGGAGGACAATATGCAGTCATTCCAAATTAGCATGGGTGGAATTCTAGCAGGACCTCCTTTGCATATTAGGCCACACACCCCTGATGTAGCCAATCCTCCAAGAGCTTACAGGACTCTCTTTTTTTGTAAGCTCTTGGAGGATTGGCTACATCAGGGGTGTGTGGCCTAATATGCAAAGGAGGTCCAGCTACGAAAGAACATCTGAAACAAACATTCATGCCGTATCAAGAAATGGAGAAACCAACCTGATGTTCTAATAAAGTCTTTCCAGTTAGCCCAAAGGCTCAAACCCCTCCAAGGTTGGAAAATCTTTCATTCCACGTAGAGAGTACAAATCCAACTGTGTGGTAGTTCAGAGTTCCAGAAATAGTCCATCTTTAATCCAGCTTTGTAGTTATTAGGCAGCCCAGATTGCCTCGCTAAGTTTTGCACAAGCTTCATGAGATTCGGGTCGAAAACAATTCTATAAAATATTAAGAAGGACTTGATACAAATATAACCCCGTGCCATATAACACAGTGCATCTCTCTTACAAAGATCAGTAGGAGCTCTCCAAGAAATCACTCCAACTGTCTACTTCCTTCCGGTTACAACAGTCAGATAAAAATAAATCACAAAGAACCAATGTGAAAAGTATCCCAAACATGTCCTTTTGTTTTACCTAGACTTTCAGCAATTAACAGGCAACTTTCATTACCCTTTATTGCTATCCAGACCAAATGGTCTTCCAGTTTATTACACTATTTTGCCATTTGAGCCTTTGTATCCTCTTAACCCACTCTTAACTGTACACTCTTAACCCACCAGCTACACGTATTTCAGCCCACTGCACCCTATCCCCTCGAAAGCTTACATTTTGAATTACTGCAAAGGAACTTAAAGAACAGAATGGAGAGAGAAATTGCTGAATTACAAATTATTAGGAAACCTGGAACAAACACCTCCCCAGGACTGAACAGGGATATTGGTTTTTTTATCTCATTACATATGTTAAACCCGCTCTCAGTGAGTATAGCTATACATCCACGATATTCCAAAGTGTTTCTCTTTTTTAATAGCGTATCAGAATAATGTTTTATACTGACGTACTCAAATAAGAGATATTGGCTATTTATTTCATTACATATACTTAACCCATTTTCATTTTGTGTATTCTTGTTTTCTAATGGCAGACTAGAATGTTTATAATGTATAGATCGATGTTGATAGCCGATTGGGTGGACTACAACTGGGATATACACGTCCTTTTGTGATTTACCCAGATTTGCAGAAACACCGTTTGACAGAGGACTTTGTTACTTTTTATGGCTATCCAGACCAAATGGCCGAGCCGCAGTTTTACCATGTGATCAGTCTGCACTTTTAATCAACAAACAGCTTGTATTTCAGCCCACAATACCGGATCCCCTCGTCTGATGAAGTGTGCTTAAGAGAGCACACAAAAGCTTACGTTCTAAATAAAACTTGGTTGGTCTTAAAGGTGCAACTTGACTCCTACTGTGTTCTACTGCTTCAGATCAACACGGCTGCCCACTTGTATCTATTCTAAACCAGGTGTGGTCAATTTCATGACCTGAGAGTTCCATTAGACACAGTAACATATTCTTTAAGACAATTGGATGGGAGAATGGCAACCCTTCCTCACATTTCCCTTCCTTTCCCCACTTCCCACTATGTATCTCCCTGGCATGCTCATGATCTCTCCTACCACCCAATCTCACGGCAACCTGCATGCCCTTTACTCAGCAGCGTGGGCAGCTAGCAGGGCCATTCCCACGACCGTCAAGAACACTTGGGTTAAAACGCTTGGGGCTCTTTCGTTTGGAGAAACGTCGACTGAGGGGGTGACGTGACAGAGGTTTACAAGATAATGCACAGGATAGAGAAGGTAGAGAAAGAAGTCCTTTTCTCCCTTTCTCACGATACAGGAACTCGTGGGCATTCAATGAAATTGCTGAACAGTCGGGTTACAGTGGATAAAAGGAAGCCCTTTTTCGCCCAAAGGGTGATTGACACTTGGAATAGCCAGCCTCAAGAGGGGATTGAATAAACATATAGAGCATATTAGCCACAGCGTATTGCTAGAACTCTCTGTCTGGGGTAGTGATGCTCTGTATTCTTGGTGCTTGAGGGAGGGGGTTACAGTGGGAGGGCTTCCAATGTCCTGGCCCCACTGACGGACCTCCTGACGGCACCTGGGGTTTTTTTGGCCACTGTGTGACAAAGAGTGTTGGACTGGAGGGGCCATTGGCCTGATCCAACAGGGCTTCTCTTATGTTCTTATGTGACTCAGAGTGTTGGACTGGAGGGGCCATTGGCCTGATCCAACATGGCTTCTCTTCTGTTCTTATGTGACACAGAGTGTTGGACTGGATGTCCCACTGGCCTGATCCAACATGGCCTCTCTTATGTTCTTATGTAACTCAGAGTGTTGGACTGGATGGGCCACTGGCCTGATCCAACATGGCTTCTCTTCTGTTCTTATGTGACTCAGAGTGTTCGACTGGATGGGCCACTGGCCTGATCCAACATGGCCTCTCTAATGTTCTTATGTGACACAGAGTGTTGGACTGGATGGGCCACTGGCCTGATCCAACATGGCTTCTTTTCTGTTCTTATGTGACTCAGAGTGTTCAACTGGATGGGCCACTGGCCTGATCCAACATGGCCTCTCTTATGTTCTTATGTAACTCAGAGTGTTGGAGTGGATGGGCCATTGGCCTGATCCAACAGGGCTTCTCTTGTGTTCTTATGTGACACAGAGTGTTGGACTGGAGGGGCCATTGGCCTGATGCAACATGGCCTCTCTAATGTTCTTATGTGACACAGAGTGTTGGACTGGATGGCCCACTGGCCTGATCCAACATGGCTTCTCTTATGTGACACAGAGTGTTGGAGTGGATGGGCCATTGGCCTGATCCAACAGGGCTTCTCTTGTGTTCTTATGTGACACAGAGTGTTGGAGTGGATGGGCCATTGGCTTGATCCAACAGGGCCCACTGGCCTGATCCAACATGGCTTCTCTTATGTTCTTATGTGACACAGAGTGTTGGAGTGGATGGGCCATTGGCCTGATCCAACAGGGCTTCTCTTGTGTTCTTATGTGACACAGAGTGTTGGACTGGAGGGGCCATTGGCCTGATCCAACAGGGCTTCTCTTATGTTCTTATGTGACTCAGAGTATTGGACTGGAGGGGCCATTGGCCTGATCCAACAGGGCTTCTCTTATGTTCTTATGTGACTCAGAGTGTTGGACTGGAGGGGCCATTGGCCTGATCCAACAGGGCTTCTCTTATGTTCTTATGTGACTCAGAGTGTTTGACTGGATGGGCCACTGGCCTGATCCAACATGGCCTCTCTTATGTTCTTATGTAACTCAGAGTGTTGAACTGGATGGGCCATTGGCCTGATCCAACAGGGCTTATCTTATGTTCTTATGTGACTCAGAGTGTTGGACTGGATGGGCCACTGGCCTGATCCAACATGGCCTCTCTTATGTTCTTATGTGACACAGAGTGTTGGACTGGAGGGGCCATTGGCCTGATCCAACAGGGCTTCTCTTATGTTCTTATGTGACAAAGAGTGTTGGACTGGATGGGCCATTGGTCTGATCCAACAGGGCTTCTCTTATGTGACACAGAGTGTTGGACTGGAGGGGCCGTTGGTCTGATCCAACAGGGCTTCTCTTATGTGACACAGAGTGTTGGACTGGAGGGGCCACTGGCCTGATCCAACATGGCTTCTTTTATGTTCTTATGTGACTCAGAGTGTTGGACTGGAAGGGCCATTGGCCTAATCCAATATGGCTTCTCTTATATTCTTATGTTCTCTTGTGCTGTTCATGCTCTCTTCATGGATGGTTCTGGGCAGCAGGGACCACACGGCAGGGGCATTTGGAAGTGAGCCGGCGGAGGAATAGTGCCCAGACAGGTGGCAGAAGAGGTGTGCAGGCCAGAGATGATTACTGTAGACCATGCGAGAAATTTGGGGCATGGGAGATGCCTTGTTTTACTGTATACTGGTTCCAATTATACAGAAAACTGCAAACTGGTTCCGATTATACAGATTGTACATTTGTGATAGGGGAAGCGCTCTTTAGTTTAGGCTTTTTTCTCTTCTTTTGATTGCAACCTGATTGTGAACTTTAGCTACCTGAATAAATACGAGTTTACCTTTCCCCCCCCCTCCCCCAATCCACTTCTTGGGAGATTTGTCTCCTGCACGCAGTATCACCTTTCGACGAGTGGGCAAACTCTGCTCTATTAACCAAATATCCCAGTAAAAAGAGGCGGAGGAGTGAGAGAGGAGGCAGGGTAGTAAGCTGCTGCAATGGACTTGTTTGATCTCTGTTGCAAGCCGGCTGTAATTCTGTGGTGAGCATTGTTTGAATGACATTGGAGGAGAGTTTGGAGAACGGACTGGACATTAGATGCTCCCACGGCTCCGATTCCTCTTCTCCTCGGAGCCTGGGGAGCTGTAATCCGGGCAAGGTGTTTTGAAGGGTGCTTTGAAATGGAGCTGTTGTCCTCTGGTCGGTATTCAAGCATTGTCCCGCTCGTTCCAAACTGCCCAACTGATTGTTCTCTTTTGAGCATCCGACCGTATCAGTCTCTGCCTACTGCCATATTGTGGAGCTATGGAAGAAGAGGAGGAGGAGGGCTCGGTTAATTTGGAAACCGCTCGGCGCTCCCGAATCTATTTTGAAAAGGCTATCACGTTATGTCCGAGTGTCTGAGAATGTCCTCCAGGTGGTTACTTGCCCAGAACAGACAAACAGATCTCCAGGATGCTTAACCAGCTGTGGAAACCAGATGGATACCTCCTCCATAAGATGATAGAGACTCATATTTTTTGAAAATATAATAACAACATTTTTGTTTTGTTTTTACGAGCTTTGTTTTAAATTTGATGCTCAAGTACAATATTCAGAGAGAGTAGCCGTTCAGGTTATACTTCCATGTCAAATGCAAAAGCAAAGACCAAACTCACAGAAAACTGAAACAGTATGAACGTTTCCATTTTAGAAGTGGCATGACGAAGATTTCCACCTGTCTGCTTTATATGTTTTGGTTATATGTTTTGGTTATTTCCCCATTTTTTGTGTGTGGGGGGGAAATAGTTTACAAATGCTTGTTGGAAGAGTGCCGTCTTGCAGGCCCTGTGGAACTGTATGAGCTCTCGCAGGGCCCTAACTTCTTCTGGCAACTCGTTCCACGAGCCTGGGGCCACTGCAGAGAAGGCCCTGGCTCTAGTTGTCATGAGCCTGGTTTCCTTAGGGACGGGGATTGAGAGTAGGTTTTGTGATCCAGACCGAAGTGCTCTCTGGGGAACATGTGGGGAAAGGCGGTCCCTAAGGTATACAGGCCCCAGAACATATAAGGGCTTTTTCCTATGTCGCCAAAGTGGCATGATGAAGATTTCCGCCTGTCTGCTTTATATCTTTTGGTTATATGTTTTGGTTATTTCCCCGTTTTTTTGTGGGGGGGGGGATATTAGAGAGCTTGTCAAATCTTAAAGTTCAGCAAAATTCTCCCAGGGGGTTTGAACAATGGAACCCAGAAGCAAGTATTGGGGGCGAGGTGGGGGTAAAAGAAAGCATTCTGTACGGTACGACATTTTGTTCAGATAAGTAACTTATTACTGGATACCATGCAGCGATAAAAAGGGTTTCATAATTTTCGGTCAAAGGAATCTGGGATTGAACAGAAATCTTAGTCATTATAAAATATTCCCAGAGTCTTGGTTGCCATGCTAGGAGAGATGGGGGATTTTTATCTGTCCAGTGCGCTGCAAGTGTAGTGCGTGTAGCTGATATTAATGTATGCGTTCTTTCTAAGTTTGTTTTATCTTTTCCATGATCCTCCCATTTACCGAGGAGAAGCACTTTTTTTGTGAAAAAGTACTCACTCTGCAAACCTGGGGAATACGTTAAAAATAGACTTTTCGCAAGCTAATATGAGAACCGGAGTTTAAGCGGGCCTCATTTTGAGCAGGAGCTCACAGGAGCGGCAGTCTGGAAGTAGGGTTGCCAAGTCCAATTTAAGAAATATCTGGGGACTTTGGGGGTGGAGCCAGAAGACATTAGGGGTGGAGCCAAGATCAAGGCTGTGACAAACATAATTGAACTCCAAAGGGAGTTCTGGCCATCACATTTAAAGGGACGGCACACCTTTTCAATGTTTTCCTTCCATAGGAAATAATGAAGGATAGGGGCACCTTCTTTTGGGGCTCATAGAATTCGACCCCATGGTCCAATCGTTTTGAAACTTGGCGGATACTTTGGAGAGAGTCACTAGATACTATACTGAAAATTTGGTGCCTCTACCTCAAAAAACAGTGCCCCCAGAGCCCCCAAAACCTCCAGATCAATTCCCCATTATACCCTATGAGAATCGATCTCCAAATAGAGAATAATGAAATACTCAGCAGACTCCCCCCCCCATTTCTGGCAACACTGAAGGGGGATCGGCCTCTCTACTCACGAGTTCCTGCCAACTTCTTCAAAGTAACACAGACACCCCATCCCAAGAGGAAGCCTTTCAATCAGCGACTGAAGCCTCCTGAGGTAGAAACGCACATGGTCCTCTGGGGGCGGAGTTCCCCCCCTTCCGCCGGCCAGACTCCCCAAGGAGACGCCTGTAGCAGCTGGAGAGGATGCAAGGACTACGAGTCCCAGCATGCACTTCGCGAAGGGAGGCCGCGCCGTTTCCCCCCTCCCACTTCCACGTTTTTGGAGATCGGGGGAAAAGGCTGCTAATCCAGGGGTCCCACGGCAGGGCGGGGGGGTTGGGAAGCCTAACCCCACCCCACCTCCAATACTTGCTTCTGAGTTCCATTGTTCAAACCCCCTGGGAGAATTTTGCTGAACTCTAAGATTTGACAAACTCTCTAATATTTCCCCCCACACACACAAAAAAACAGGGAAATAACCAAAACATATAAAGCAGACAGGTGGAAATCTTCATCATGCCACTTTGGTGACATAGGAGAAAGGCTTTATATGGTCTGGGGCCTGCATACCTTAGGGACCGCCTTTCCCCCACATGTTCCCCAGAGAGCACTTCGATCTGGATCACAAAATCTGCTCTCAATCCCCGTCCCTAAGGAGACCAGGCTCATGACAACTAGAGCCAGGGCCTTCTCTGGAGCGGCCCCATGCTGGTGGAACGGGTTGCCAGAAGAAGTTAAGGCCCTGCGAGAGCTCATACAGTTCCACAGGGCCTGCAAGACGGCACTCTTCCAACAAGCATTTGTAAACTAGACAGTTGGCCACTACAGCTCTTAGGTAACATGGACCACCTCTTGCAATCTATTTTACAGCAATTGCAGAGAAGACCATCTAAGATCTGCCTTACCGAGAACATCAACATCCATCTGATATTTAAGATCATAGCACCGAAATGTCAATTTTCTTTTTGTTTTTAAACTGTTGCTTGGTTTTTATGTCATACTATATGAGCCCCGCGGCGCAGAGCGGTAAAGCTGCAGTACTGCAATGGAAGCCCTCTGCTCACGACCTGAGTTTGATCCGAGGGGAAGCTGGTTCAGGTGGGCGGCTCCAGGTTGACTCAGCCTACCGATCTGAAGTCGGTAAAATGAAGACCCAGCTTTCTGGCGGGGAAGCGTAGAGGACTGGGGAAGGCAAGGGCAAACCAGCCCGTAAAAAGTCTGCCGTGAAAACGTTGCGAAAGCAACGTCACCCCAGAATCGAAAACGACTGGTGCTCGCACAGGGGACTACCTTTACCTTTTTAATATGTCTACACTCGTGCACTTGCATGACCATGTAAGCCACCCTGAGTGGGGAGGGCGGGATAAAAATGGAATTAAATAATAAAAAAAACTAAAAAGTATGATAGGAGTAAGGTTTTATTGTGTCAGTTATCATTCAAGAAGCATTTTGAGGTAGATGCTGAGCTGATGTAATTCAGTGCATCGTTGGGTTATGTCAGGGATATTTATTTATTTAATTTATTTAATAAATAGGCTTATATTCATAGCTGGTCTTGAGGACAAAAGGAGATCGAGGAAGAATCGTACTGCTACAGCACCAACCCCAAATCAGACTTTTCCCTGCAGCCGCTGTGGCCGGATCTGCCTGTCCCGCATTGGTCTTGCCAGCCACCAGTGAGCCTCCAGCAGACGTGGACTACTGCACCCTTCTTAAATCTTTGTTCACGAAGTCAAGCCGAGAGAGAGAGGCTTATATTCCGCCTTTCCCCGTAAACCGGCTCAAGGCGGATCACAACATATAAAAATAGCAATAAAAACCTACATATCAAAGTTAAAACACCAATTTAAAGTTAACAGTAAAAACAATACAGAAAGCGTACTGCCGGCGGACAGGGCGCAGCGTATCAATAACCAGTTGCACCGTAATAAGCATGATGTCACCACAAGGGAGGCCAAATGATCGGATCATGGGACACCTGCCGCCTCAACCATAGGCCCAGCGGAACAGCTCCGTCTCGCAGGCTCTACGAAACGTAGCACATGCAAATGAGTTTTGTAAAGGAGTTGTGTTAATGAGCTCCGGCATATCTTTTTTCTACAAAATGACCCCTGAGTTTAAAGTATTCTAGAGCAACCGGGAAAGGTATTCTGTTTTGATTGGACAAAGGGTGCCAGCTAGCTAAAGACTATGCAGAAAGGTTCTTTCTGCTACCTTATGAAGAAAAGTTAAAACGCTCGGAGCTCTTTAGCTTGGAGAAACGTCGACTGCGGGGTGACATGATCGAGGTTGACAAGATTATGCCTGGGATGGAGAAAGTAGAGAAAGAAGTCCTTTTCTCCCTTTCTCACAATACGAGAACTCGTGGGCATTCGATGAAATTGCTGAGCAGTCGGGTTAAAATGGATAAAAGGAAGTCCTTCTTCACCCAAAGGGTGATTAACATGTGGAATTTACTGCCACAGGAGGTGGTGGCGGCTACAAGCATAGCCAGCTTTAAGAAGGGATTGGATAAAAATATGGAGCAGAGGTCCTTCAGTGGCTATTAGCCACAGAATGTATATATGTTTGTCTGTATATATATGGTATGTATGTATATGTTTGTGTGTGTGTATATACACACACACATATATATTGGCCACTGTGTGACACAGAGTGTTGAACTGGATGGGCCATTGGCCTGATCCAGCATGGCTTCTCTTATGTTCTTATGTGACACAGAGTGTTGGACTGGATGGGCCATTGGATCGATCCAACATGGCTTCTCTTCTGTTCTTATTTATTTATTTATTTATTTATATTGGGATTTATACCCCGCCCTTCGCACCGAAGTGTCTCAGGGCGGCTTACAACATGATAATACAAATACTACAATTTAAAACACTTACAAGTAAAATTAAAACCATAAATTAATAAAAGCAAGATAGATAAAAACCGGCGGTCTACAGATGCATATTCTTATGTTCTCTTATGTTCTTATGACTGTGGATGGCATAGAATCATGCCCATGGAGATTTGTTGCGGGGAGGACTTGGTGTCTGGATTCTTCCAAAGCAGCTAATTTCAATCAGTAAAGACGGAAGGAAAGGAAAGTTTTGATTGCTCAATTCCCAGGGGACAATTTTAATTGGTGACTGAAATGGTGTCGCTTGGGTTTTCTCCCATGCTCGCCCCGTGATTCTTGCCTCTCCGACAATCCCAGCTGGCTGAGCGCCAAACTCGTCAATTTTAACACTCTTTTCTACCTCTGCTCCGGCTTCCCTCCTGGGCCTTTGTCTGCTTTGTAAGACCACTGACAGGTGTCCCTGAATGCTTTTCCTCCACAGCACTTGCTTACTGCAGAGTTACGGAGGCAATTCCGGTCAGAAAGGCATCTGCTCTCTTAGGGGTGGGAGCTTTTCGGGCACAACGTTTCATGACAGATGATGTGAGACATTTGAGAGTTTGGTCCACACCTTGTGAAGAGTTATATTTGAGCCCACTAGCACCTTGGAGATGAACAAGTGTTTCGGGCGATGAGATTTCGAGAGCCGAAGCTCCTTTTGCGTTGACGAAGGGAGCTTCCGACTCTTGAAAGCTCACGGCCTGAAGCGGTTGTCACCGTCTCAAATCAGACCGTTGTACTGCAGAACAACATGGCGACACTCCGAAACAATGCTATCGTTAAAAAAAAAGAAAAGAATTTCATCTTATTATCCATGGAACAGTGCAAAAATCCCTCTCTGAAACTCCCGACTGCAAATCTAACCCTGCTTAAACACGTCTTCTGAACTTCCGGAAGACTCTGAGAGCTCGGGCGCCTCTACGGTCCCCACGGATAACCAGGCTTGCCGAAGAGAAAGTCAAAGGAGCCTGACATCTGCTTGCCTCAACCAATCAGCTGCGAGCCTTCCCAGAATCCTCTGGGCTGCCGAGCTGTCAAGGCTTCATCATGGCTCATTGGTTCATGACAAGGAGGGCACCGGGGAGCCGTGGTTATAAAAAATGTATTCTCGCAGAGCTGTTTAATGAAACGGAGTGCTGTTGGCTTTCCCCCCATAGACAGTCGAGGAGGGGGCGGGGGATGCATGTACAAAGCAACCCAGAAAAATGGGGCATCGGAAAAGCAGTCGACGTGGGGAGGCCTTCCCGGCTTGGTCTGCCAAAGGGTTAAGTGACAAAGCCTTGTTCCCTTCTACGAATTAATAATTGATTCAGTAACAAATCACTAATGTTGCCGTCGTCACAGGGAAGAAGATAATAAATGTGCCCTGTCCAGGGAATGCTATGTTGTTAGAATTCAGCTGAAATTATTCATAAATGTGCTACTTTTTCTCCTCCCTCATCCCCTCAACTTACTGAGAGTTTCGCATCCCTCTTTAACCTCCCCTAGCTGTCACGTTTAGACGACATGCTGTCTAGGGAGGTGCGGGGGGGGGGGGGGGGAACGCGATGGAAGGCACATCGCGTCAACTTTAAAATAAGAACAGACACAAATTGGAAAGCAAAAAAAATTCCTCCTCTCCCTTGAAGAAAGAAGAAAAGCCCAAAGCTATTTAACAACTTGCAGATGCGAGTTACCCGGGGGTAGCATGGAATAACTTCCCCCACACGCCAGGTGTATGAAAAAGTTCCAAAGGTGGCTCTCACCTGAAGAGTATATCGAGGTTAGGTGCCAGAGACTTCTGAGATACAAAAATTCCATCTCAAAGAATAAGGAATGCCCATGTTCAATCTATTAAGCCATTTGTTGGGGGCAGGGGTGGAATTCTAGCAGGAGCATATTAGGCCACACCCCCTGATTTAGCCAATCCCCCAAGAGCTTACAAAAAAGACCCTCGTAAGCTCTCGGAGGATTGGCTACATCAGGGATGTGTGGCCTAATATGCAAAGGAGCTCCTGCTGGAATTCAACCCCTGGAATCGATGGTGCGGTCTCATTTGGAATACTATGTATAATTCTGGTCATCGCACCTCAAAAAAGATATTATAGCATTGGAAAAAGGGCAGAAAAGGGCAACTAGAATGCTTAAAGGGTTGGAACACTTTCCCTATGAAGAAAGGTTAAAGCGCTTGGGGCTCTTTAGCTTGGAGAAACGTCGCCTGCGGGGTGACATGATAGAGGTTTACAAGATAATGCATGGGATGGAGAAAGTAGAGAAAGAAGTCCTTTTCTCCCTTTCTCACAATATAAGAACTTGTGGCCATTCGATGAAATTGCTGAGCAGTTGGGTTAAAATAGATAAAAGGAAGAACTTCTTCACCCAAAAAGTGATTAGCATGTGGAATTCACTGCCACAGGAAGTGGCGGTGGCTACAAGCATAGCCAGCTTCAAGAGGGGGTTAGATAAATATATGGAGCAGAGGTCCATCAGCGGCTATTAGCCACAGTGTGTGTGTGTGTGTGTGTGTATTTGGCCACTGTGTGACACAGAGTGTTGGACTGGATGGGCCATAGGCCTGATCCAACATGGCTTCTCTTATGTTCTTATGTGAAACAGAGTGTTGGACTGGATGGGCCACTGGCCTGATCCAACATGGCTTCTCTTCTGTTCTTATGTGACACAGTGTTGGACTGGATGGGCCATTGGCCTGATCCAACATGGCTTCTCTTATGTTCTTATGTGACACAGCGTGTTGGACTGGATGGGCCACTGGCCTGATCCAACAGGGCTTCTCTTATGTTCTTATGTGACACAGAGTGTTGGACTGGGTGGGCCATTGGCCTGATCCAACATGGCTTCTCTTATGTTCTTATGCCATTCACGGATGAGCTGTAACTATTCCAGTGGAAGGGAAAAGGCACTCTGTATACGCTTTCCAACATACGCTCTATTTTAGGTCCTTCCTCTGGAAAAAATCGTTTAACTTGGACCTTTTTTTCCATCAGCTAGGGTGGGGATGATTGGGGAAAGTAGTATCTGTTTCATGTTAGTCAACGTAATCTCATTTCAGAGGAATCTTTTCTATCGGATTTTTTTACCTCCGATTACGCCCTGTCAAGCCATCCAGATTGGACTTGCTAAACACATGATGAAATAATGAGTGTCTCCCCCCACCCCCAATTGCCATTGTGTGTTTGTGCGCAGGTGGGGGGGGTTGGCTTGTAGACTTATCCCCAGAAAACCCGGTTCCACTGCAATTCTCTGTGTAAACGCAAGCAGGTCTTTCTGCATGAGAAATCAAGGCAAACTCCAGAGTATCCCTTTTGGGGATACGAGGATCGTCTGAGGGAAGGGTGATGGTACAGGAAGAGAAGGGCATAACTCTGCAAAAGGTTCATAAAACCTTAAAAGGACAGGAAAAAGCAAGGGGGGGAAGAAAGCAAAGCCCCTCCGTCATTTAAGGCCTGACCATAAATCTTAGAAAGACTGCAAACTTGCAGCTTCCTTAGTATATTTTATAGAGGGTGAACTTGCTGACTTGGCTGGCAACTGGGTAGGAGGCAGAGAGGGAGAGGTGGGAAACCAGAGATTTGGGGGTGGCTAAACACTCCCATTCATCAATGGGTCGGATTCGCGGCACAGGCGACGGTAGCCCCAGCCGATTAACTCGATGAGGGTCAGAACGATGCCCTGACTTGGCTGGCTTTAAATGGCTGGCCGTGCAAACAGTGAGGGAAGGAGTTGACTCATCAGTAGGGTTGCCAGGTCCCCCCTGGCTATCAGTGGGGGATGGGGGATAGAGTTGCCAAAGCCAGGTTGGGAAACTCCTGGAAATTTGGAGGTGGAGCCTGGGAACAACAGCTGCCTCAGTAGAGAACATAAGAACGTCAGAATACAAGAGAAGCCATGTTGGATCAGGCCAATGGCCCCTCCAGTCTAACGCTCTGTGTCACACAGTGGCCAAAAAAAACCAAGTGCCATTAGGAGGTCCACCAGTGGGGCCAGGACACTAGAAGCCTCCTACTGTGCCCCCCCCCCAAGTACCAAGAACACAGAGCATCACTACCAGATATAAGAACATAAGAGAAGCCATGTTGGATCAGGCTAATGGCCCATCCAGTCCAATACTCTGTGTCACAAAGTGGCCAAAAAACCCAAGTGCCATTAGGAGGTCCACCAGTGGGGCCAGGACACTAGAAGCCCTCCCACTGTGCCCCCCCACCCCCCAGAAACAAGAATACAGAGCATCACTTGCCCCAGACAGAGAGTTCCAACAATACCCTGTGGCTAATTGACCTCTGCTCCATATGCTTATCCAATCCCTTCTTGCAGTTGGCTATGTGTGGACAATACCATTGATTCCACCCTCCAAAGCATCCATTCCCCCTCCTTCCCAGAAGAACTCATTACCGAGATGTTAGCTCTACTGGATGCTTAAGATCGTTGAACGCCATTGTGATCTGTGCTGAAACCGGCACCCAAATTGTTTCTTAAACGGCTTTCATGCTTTTTTAGTGTAAATCATAGAATCATAGAGTTGGAAGGGAACCCAAGGTCATCTACTCCAACCCTCTGCACAATGCAGGAAACTCAAACACCTCCCCCTAAATTCACAGGATCTTCATTGCTGTCAGATGGCCATCTGGCTTCTGTTTCAAAACCTCCAAGGAAGGAGAGCCCACCACTCCCGAGGAAGCCTGTTCCACTGAGAACCGCTCTTAACAGTCAGGAAGTTCTTCCTAGTGTTGAGCTGGGAACTCTTTTGATTTAATTCCAACCCATTGGTTCTGGTCCTGCCTTCTGGGGCCACAGAAAACAATTCCACCCCATCCTCTATATGACAGCCCTTCAAGTACTTGAAGATGGTGATCCTGTCACCTCTCGGCTGCCTCCTCTCATCGAAACGCCATCTTAATCTGTACTGCAACTGGCACCAGATTGTTTTTAAACTGTTTTAATGCTTTTCAAAGTAAATGTTTTATTGTATGCCACATGTTGTCAGTCGCTCGGAGCCTGCTTCGGCGGGGAGAGCGGGATATAAATCCAATTAATTAAATAATTAATTAAATAATTAAATAAAAGATACGTTGGGGTGACCCTCCAGAATTTTGGCAAAACTCTATGGTGAATTTGGCTTCTACCATAGAGTTTTTGCCCAAATACCCGAGCATCCTCCCAAATGTCCCAGGTGGGATCACTCCCGGGTCACGTAGAATCATAGAGTTGGAAGGGACCGGCAGGGTGATCTACTTCAGCTGGGGCAACGCACAGTGATATAGACACGTCGCTGCATGGCCCAGTGCACAGAGAGCCAGTTTGGTGTAGTGGTTAAGTGCGTGGACTCTTATCTAGGGATATCCGGATTTGATTCCCCACTCCTCCACTTGCATCTGCTGGAATGGCCTTGGGGTCAGCCATAGCCCTCACATACTCCTTGAAAGGGCAGCTTCTGTGAGAGATGGGTGTAGTGGTTAAGTTCGTGGACTCTTATCTGGGAGAAACGCGGTTTGATTCCCCACTCCTCCCCTTGCAGCTGCTGGAATGGCCTTGGGTCAGCCATAGCCCTCACATTGTCCTTGAAAGGGCAGCTTCTGTGAGAGCCAGTTTGGTGCAGTGGTTAAGTGTGCAGACTCTTATCTGGGAGAACCGGGTTTGATTCCCCCACTTGCAGCTGCTGGAGCAGCCTTGGGTCAGCCCTAGCTGGGCAGGGTATAAATCTGCAATTCTTCTTCTTCTTCTCCTCCTCCTCCTCCCCTCTATTTTAGGGTCATCCCCCCCCAATGGCCAACTGATTGGTGATGGGAAGGTGGGGTGTGGCAGAAGAGGACCCACACACACACACATCTCTAGGGGCCGGATTAACAAATAGGCCCAATAGGCACCAGCCTATGGCGCGCCAGGACAGGCTTTTCCTGGACAGTTTCCCCCCTGCTTGCAGCCCTCCCCACCTACACACGCAGCCAGCAACCAAGCCGTTCTTTGCCCAGCTTGCCCGCTACGGCTGCCGCTGGCATCACCTCCGAGTTTGCCTCTTTCTGCCTCTCCCCCGCGGCTTTGTCAACGGGGCTTTTGCAGAAGGGCTTACAGCCGCAGGCCGTGCTCCAACTCGAAGAGAATTTGCGAAGGGAACCCCCAAGATCTCAGCCGCCTATGGGCTTCCACAGGGTTTCATCCGGCACTGCCCGCCTCCACTGGCAACTCTGCGTTGCGCCCGTGAGTCAGGGCAAAAACGCTCGCCTGTACCTCACTAATATAATCGTACACAGTAGAGTTAAAAAAAAAAAAAAAGGCTAGAAGTTGCAATCGCTGCCAAGAGTCTATGGTGGGAGTCAGGATTTCAGAGGAGGATTGATGGCCCCTAGAAAGATGAAGCCCCCCTCCCCTCTGAAACTGATAATCATTGATCTTTTCGCTTGTTCTGCTGACTTGGGGTTTCTGCCCTGCGCTTCGGAGAACCACCCGAACTCCCTCGGTTCAGCACTCCGGGTTGGTAAAGGCGCTTTTCCCCTCGTGTTGCGTGAAGGCTCTTCGCCCTCCTAGATAGATCTGCGTTCGCCCGCCTGAGCAGTGACCAACGGGCTTGACTACTGCAGTGCCCTCTGCATAGGGCTTCCTTCAAGACGCTTTGGACCCTGCAAGGGATATAGAATGCAGCTAGCCCACTGGCCGATTTGAACCAAGTTGAGCCCCTTAACTCATTTCAATCAGGCTTTTGGTGGTTATGGGACAGTCTAATGCAGGCACCGTGACGTTGGATCTCCAGGAAAGATAGATAAGGGTGACTTTATCTTTGCTGACCTTGAACCCTCAAACCCTTATTTATTTTATTGTATTTTAACTTATTTAGTAGGCCTTTATCCCGCCCTTTCCCGTAAACGGGCTCAGGGCGAATCACAACATAAACTGGACAACAATCACAATGCGAAACTGAACAACGAGAAACGTCGCCTGCGGGGTGACACGATAGAGGTTTACAGGATTATGCATGGGATGGAGAAAGTAGAGAAAGAAGTCCTTTTCTCCCTTTCTCACAATACGAGAACTCATGGGCATTCAATGAAATTGCTGAGCAGTCGGTTAGAGCGGATAAAACAAAGTCCTTCTTCACCCAAAGGGTGATTAACACGTGGAATTCATTGCCACAGGAGGTGGTGGCGGCTACAAGCATAGACAGCTTCAAGAGGGGAATGGATAAGTATATGGAGCAGAGGTCCATCAGTGGCTATTAGCCGCAGCATATTGTTGGAACTCTCTGTGTGGGGCAGTGATGCTCTGTATTCTTGGTGCTTGGAGGGGCACAGATGGAGGGCTTCTAGCCCCACTAGTGTACCGCTAGATGGCACTTGTGGGAGTTTTTTTGGCCACTGTGTGACACAGAGTGTTGGACTGGATGGGCCATTGGCCTGATCCAACATGGCTTTAGAACATAAGAGAAGCCATGTTGGATCAGGCCAATGGCCCATCCAGTCCAACACTCTGTGTCACATAAGAACATAAGAGAAGCCATGTTGGATCAGGCCAATGGCCCATCCAGTCCAACACTCTGTGTCACATAAGAACATAAGAGAAGCCATGTTCGATCAGGCCAATGGCACATCCTGTCCAACACTCTGTGTCAAAAACAAAAATAAAAATAAACCCAAGTGCCATCAGGAGGTTCACAAGTGGGACTAGAAGCCCTTCTACTTTGCACCCCCCTCCCCAAGCACCAAGAATACAGAGCATCACTGCCCCAGACAGAGAGTTCCAACAATATGCTAATAGCCACCAATGAACCTCTGCTCCATATGCTTATCCAATCCCCTCTTGAAGCTGGCTATGCTTGTAGCCGCCACCACCTCCTGCAGCAGTGAATTCCACGTGTGAATCACCCTTTGGGTGAAGAAGGACTTCCTTTTATCCTCAGCAATTTCGTTGAATGCCCACGAGTTCTTGTAGCGTGAGTTTCTCTTATGTTCTTAGGTGATAAAACCCTTACAATTTAAAGTCCAAACAATGCAATCAACTTAGCAAACCAAAAGAACAATGGAACAAAATAAGGTGCAACACAGGCGGCAGGGCGCATTTTACAGCAATTGCCGACCCAAAAAGAAATGATGGTAGTAATAAATAAGATGCATTAATGCATAATGTCACAACAAGGGAGGCCAGCTGATGGAGTAGTAGCTGGAATAGGATGCCCACTGACTCAACCAAAGATCTGACGGAGTAACTCCATCTTGCAGGCCCTACGAAATGATAGTAGCTCAGGTAGGGCCCAGATCTCCATGGGGAGCTGCTCCCTTATGCTCATTAGCTTTCTCCTTGCTTGAGAGGAGATGGGTGGAGTGCAGTGGCAGGGTCTCAGTTAATTACTCTCAGCATTCCACAATTCAGGATACATCTGCCCATCGGTCTCGAAGTTTGATGCAGTTCATTCCTTTGCTATGCCCCCCCCCCCCAGGAATTAAACCCAAACGGATTGTAACCATAGTAACTAAGCCTGCTATTCTTGTTTGATCCTCGAATCTGTTAAACTGTCGTCTTTGTGTTGTATGCTAATTTACTGGCCGCCCTTGGCTTATATGGATGTTGAAGAAGAAGAAGATATTGTATTTCTATCCCGCCCTCCACTCCGAAGAGTCTCAGAGCGGCTCACAATCTCCTTTCCCTTCCTCCCCCACAACAGACACCCTGTGAGGTAGATGAAGTTATTGCATTTATATCCCGCCCTCCACTCCAAAGAGTCTCAGAGCGGCTCACAATCTCCTTTCCCTTCCTCCCCCACAACAGACACCCTGTGAAGTAGATGAAGATATTGGATTTATATCCCGCCCTCCACTCCAAAGAGTCTCAGAGCGGCTCACAATCTCCTTTCCCTTCCTCCCCCACAACAGACACCCTGTGAGGTAGATGAAGATATTGAATTTATATCCCGCCCTCCACTCCAAAGAGTCTCAGAGCGGCTCACAATCTCCTTTCCCTTCCTCCCCCACAACAGACACCCTGTGAGGCAGATGAAGATATTGGATTTATATCCCGCCCTCCACTCCGAAGAGTCTCAGAGCGGCTAACAATCTCCTTTGCCTTCATCCCCCACCCTGTGAGGTAGATGAAGATATTGGATTTATATCCCACCCTCCACTCCGAAGAGTCTCAGAGCGGCTCACAATCTCCTTTCCCTTCCTCCCCCACAACAAACACCCTGTGAGGTAGATGATATTGGATTTATATCCTGCCCTCCACTCCGAAGAGTCTCAGAGCGGCTCACAATCTCCTTTACCTTCCTCCCCCACAACAGACACCCTGTGAGGTGGGTGGGGCTGGAGAGGGCTCTCACAGCAGCTGCCTTTTCAAGGACAACCTCTGCCAGAGCTCTGGCTGACCCAAGGCCATGCCAGCAGGTGCAAGTGGAGGAGTGGGGAATCAAACCCGGTTCTCCCAGAGAAGAGTCCGCACACTTCACGACTACACCAAACTGGCAAGGGGAGGGACGGTGGCTTAGTGGTAGAGCATCTGCTTGGTAAGCAGAAGGTCCCAGGTTCAATCCCCAGCATCTCCAACTAAAAAGGGTCCAGGCAAATAGGCGTGAAAAACCTCAGCTTGAGACCCTGGAGAGCCATGAATGGGGTTGTGGCTCAGCGGTAGAGCATCTGCTTGGGAAGCAGAAGGTCCCAGGTTCAATCCCCGGCATCTCCAACTAAAAAGGGTCCAGGCAAAGAGGCGTGAAAAACCTCAGCTTGAGACCCTGGAGAGCCGCTGCCAGTCTGAGTAGACAATACTGACTTTGATGGACCGAGGGTCTGATTCAGTATAAGGCACTTCATATGTTTATATATATATGTTCAACATCCGTTTCATTCTATCTGAAGAAGTGCACTTGCAAACAAAGACCGATTTTCCCGTTAGCCTCACCTCGCTCTCGCTCTCTTTTCAGCGGGGCTTCCGTCAGATTTCGCACACGCTGCCCCAAGGCTGCAACTCACGCCGCCTCTTTCGTGCAGCAGACAAGTTCCTCTAAAACCCAGTTTCTGTTTGCCGTGCGAAAAAGGCGAAGCTGGTTGCGACCCCGGGGCAGATAGTGTGAAATCAACAGAACCCCCCGTGGAAAAGAGGCGTGTGAGAACGGCATAAGGCTAGTGGGGAATCAGGCAAAAGCTCCTACTTTGAATAAAACTCTGTTGGTCTTGAAGATGCCGCTGGACTCAAACTCTGTTCTGGGGTGGGGGGGTGGGGCTTGTAAAACCTGGCTGTTCCAGAAAACTGTCGGTTGACGGGGCTGTTGGATTGATGGATTTCTGAATCCGAAACGTTGTTAACTGTGAGATCAGTGACTTATAAATTGTCGTGTTGGCAGATGGTTTGAAGTTGATGTGGGCAATTTCGCTCCGTCGGTTCATAATGGGCCGAGCTTTTAGCTTTTAGCGCTTCTGTCTTCTGCAATGTTTAGACTTTGTCCTGATCTTAATCTTTGCCGGATATAAATATTTTAAATTGTATCTGGGGCTGGGCACCTCCGCTAGTGTCGAGGAAGCAGCGTTGGCTACAAGTCTGCTCCTGGTTTTGATTTTAAAGAGTGATGATAAACATTTTTTTTAAAAAAACGAACAAACAACTGTTTTCTAAAAACATTTATA